>NC_051184.2:24087904-24228316 GCF_013339695.2 Rhipicephalus sanguineus
GGGACGTTAAACCCCAACGATGTGTAGTGTGCGTCCGCACCGTAGAGGGGTATTTACGAACACTCAATCCTGAGCGGTTTACCTGACGGAAGCGGAGAGAAATGAATCGATCTTACGAGATGACGATGACGTAACAGTGACGATAACAGAAAGAAGTTGAAGAAAGGATCGGGGAAAGAGGTGCAGGTGGGGAGACAAAAATAACAAAGGGGCGGAAATTGAAACACAAGACGCGGAAAAGCCGAGGCGCACGGAAGAGCGCGTGAGATTTTGTTCCCCGATTACGGACGCCGGAGGAGCTAAAGGCAACGACTTCGCCGAGCGAGTGCACTCCGATAGCGAGAACCGCTGGCCTCAAAGTTGTGCGCAGAGCACGCGTAACACCGAATATATGGCACCCAGGCTGCCTTTGCCAGCTACTGTTTCAGTGGGCGTGCTACTTTCCGTTCAACGAGTGAAAAAAAAAAAGAAACTGATTATTGGTGAGATCGTGGGTGCTCGCGCGTTGGGCTTATCGGGCGAGCTTTTCTCTGCTCGCACGGATTCGGCGGGTGCTGCGAGGATATGACTTCTTTGTATCCAAAGTCGTGCGCCTATATAAGTGTTACAGGAACTCAAGGAATGAGGAGGTCTTGCCTAAAAAAGAAAAAAGCTTCGCGATCTGTCAGTCGACACTTCTGAAACAATCACAGGAACACCTGTGAGTCCAGCTTGGTATGCACGGGCCACCGGGAAGCGACGACACTTGTTGCTCGATCCGCGATTTATTATTGGAGGGAAAGTATCACGACTCGGGTCGTTCGGCAGTTGCGAAATCATTACTGCGGAATTCTTAAAGGCAAGAGAAACGTTCATGAAAGAGGGAACAAGTAATTGGCACGTTCGCTCATGCATTCACGTAAGACGACTTGAAGGCGAAAGCCATCTTTTTATTGGCAGTCGATCGTATTGCTTCCCCCCACCCCCTCTCCCCTGGAAGCTTTCTGAACCTAACATGCCTTTGCACTGCCTCCGCGTTCGGGGGCGTTGCAAGCTTTTCGCACCTCACGTGGTTTTTCAGTGCGTCCGGGATCGGCACACCTTTGACCAAATGACGGTGCCATGTCATGACGTCATCATGTGACGTCACTTCATCTGATATCACAGTGACGTCACAGGTTTTGGCGATCTGTGACGCCATGGTGATGAAACGTGATGATGTTGTCACACCGTGATGATTTTTTAAATCACTTCGTGTTGACGCCGGTGGTCTCTTTGGAAACTAAGGCCCTTGTCTTAACATTATGAGCCTTAACACCGTGAAGGTGGACCAACTGAGCAGCGAAGCTGTTTAGCACTCGACAGACAGGCGACAGAGAATCTCACCCACAGCCCGATCACACAGTCTGCAACTAAATCCGAAATCAGTCTGTCAGTCAGTTTATTTTCCTTAAAGATCCCCAGGGGGTTATTCCATAAGGGCTGAGATTAATAATTAACAAAAAGTAATGAATACATAGGTCACAAATGTATACATTTCTTCATATTACAAGAAAACATATGCATCTACAGTAACACACGTAAATAACATGTAAAGCAAGAGTACTGAGAGGCTATTGGTTTGAAGATGGTCAGTTACGCGTTGCGCACACTTGAATTTAGCGCATGCTCCTTTAAATTTTTCTACTTGAGCAGCATGGTATATTTGCGTCCTTTCGCCGCATTCTCCGTTCCGCGACATGCGCTGTCATATCTGGCTTGCCGCATGCGCTCGGCGTTTCCTGCACGATTTCCCGTGTGTTCCCTTCTTCTTGTTTAATGGAGTCGTGGTGAGTGGCGGAGTTTGCCAAAGGTGCGTGGCGCATACGTTTCTTTTGTTGACGGACATCAAAGTACACGGCACCCTAGCCATACACAGCTTAGCTTTATAATGGTCATGTTATCCTCCTTAGGCTGCGCTTATGCAGGGACGGATATCAAGTTTCAGTCAGCGTATGTATCATATCAGAGATGGTCATAGTTGCGCCGGCTTCATCATATCAAAATACATTTCAAATGCCTCCCGGCAAGCGGTTGCCGTCCTTTGAGAGATTAAATCGAAAGGCCTCCCAGGTGGTCAACTTATCGAGACGCTTAGATTAGTGGAATGCCGGTTCATATACATATATATATATACGCTGGCGCGCATGTAGTGGCGGCGCTTTAATTGCGGAAACACTACGGCTTTCATGTAAGCATCTCTGCGGCGTGGGTCTCTCAAAAACTCATTTGGCCCTACCGCCTCGATGATCATGCCTGTGACACATAAAGATCGCGCCGATAACCGGTCGAGAACCGAGATAAACCTCGAAAAGGGAAGCCCTGTTGCAGATGGCGAGTCGAGTCGAATTAGCGCGCCGATCCAGATGAAGCGAGCGGAAGGACCGCATTTGCAGGCATATACAACGCCGATGGTGATAACGCATGTATGCGCGAACCAGCGTTGCTGTAGGCCTTTTTTTTTTCTGGCTTCTGAGATACCGTTGCAAAATATAAGCCTCGATTTGCGCAAGCGCTCCGCAGAGCTTCGTGTGAGTCAGTTGGCTGACAGCTGTTGGTTCTGAAGACTCAAAAAGAGATTAACTGATAACAAGCACGCGATAAACACGCAGCACAAAGAACCACTCCACAACGATTAAAAATGCGAAGTATTCACGCTTCTTTGCGGCCTGAGATATGATTACCTTTGCGCAATTTGGTTCTAGGCCGCGCAGGCTATCTAAAGAATTTCATGTGGGCAAGTGAGTAGCCATTGATAAAAAAAATGAAGTTCTAATAACCATGAAAGTGTAGGAAAGGAAACGTGGCAGCCTGATGCAACATGTATCAAATGTACTTTTTTGGCCTTTTTTGTAAAACCTAATGTATAAATAGTGGCACGCGGTATCAAGACTCACAGGGTCCCTTATGCATTCGCCTAAGACGACTCGAAGGCGAAAGCAATCTTATTTTCTTCTCACTCGATGTGTTGATCCTCCCCCCCCCCTCCTCAGAAAGATTTCTGCACCATACGTGGTTGTGCATTGCCTCCAGGATCGGATACATTGCAAGGTTATGCAAATCACCTGGTTTTGCACTGCCTCCGTGATCAGGCCACCTTTGACCATCGAGGGTGTCATGTGATGGCGTAATCATGTGACGTCACGGAATATGACATCATATTTGCGTGATGATGACGTCATATGGCGACATCATGACGTGATGATGATATCTTGCATCACTCGCGTTGACGCCGGCGCCGTGGGACGTCTGCGTCGACGGTCAACTTTCGCGTTTTATGAGGCATTTAAGGCTCTCGCCTTAATGTAAATTACTCAGCCTGGTCTTCCGGCATGGCTGCTATTGAGGTGCGTAGATCCTGTGACGGAATCTTGTACACCTCCGGGCTTTCTTTGATCTCAGCTTACGCGCATGGCCATCAGATAGCTGTCGTTCTGGAAGAGCCGGCTTCTGCCCCATCGTGTGTAGTGGAAAGCTACCATTTGAAGACCGATTAAAGACCGAACGCGTACAGAATTCAACGCGTGGTCGTTGGCCGCCCAATCACAGCTTCACTCGGCACGGGCTGCGCTGGGGCTGCTTGTTTGAACCACAAAAATTGTTCTCAATACTTCGGGTCTTCGGTGTCGGAAGAGTCGCACGTAAGAGCGTTGTCATTTACAACCAGCAAGTGCGTCAACACAATGACGTGCAGTCTGATCGACCTCGTGTAACGTGGCAAGGGACTCATGATTTTCCTCTGCTACGAAGTGTGAAGCTGCACTATTCCTGTATTTCGCCGAATAAAATACTTTCAGTTCAGTAAGGCATGTGAGGAGCATGGTCCATTGATCGATTAAATATACCTCTGTTTAGAGTTGCTTAATCCTGTATGCCGTAACATACAGCGTCAGGGAAAAATAGCTCTTTTCCTGTATCTTTACGTAGCTCCTAC
Source organism: Rhipicephalus sanguineus (assembly GCF_013339695.2). Lineage (NCBI taxonomy): Eukaryota > Metazoa > Arthropoda > Arachnida > Ixodida > Ixodidae > Rhipicephalus > Rhipicephalus sanguineus. The sequence goes on from NC_051184.2 coordinate 24,091,857, forward strand.
CTTGTTCTTCGGTGCAATGATGTATGTCAGTTCTTGGTTCAGTTACTTAGTTTCTATTGATCCGAGAAATCAACATTGACGTTTCTGTTTATGTAACTATTACTACTGCTGATTTAAAAAAAAAATTCCCAGCCATGGCTACCTGTAATAAGGAAGTGACTCACCTATGGGAGAAGAGACCGCGCGCCTGGTCGTACAATAAAGTTTAATTCTCTCTCTCCCTGCTGTGCTAGGATTTGCTAGGTATCTTTTTTAATCGGACCTTCAACTAGCCTTCGGCTACAGGTCCGACAAGTGTTTGTTATCTGTATATATAATACGAAATAGAGATGTGATTTGATGAAAGAAAAAGAAAAACATTCCAGGCGTAGTAAAGGGACACTAAAGGCAAATATTAAGTCGTCGTTGATTGTTGAAATAACGGTCCAGAAACCTCGTAGTGCTACTTTTCTGCCAAGGAAGTGCTTATTTTGAAATAAAATCACGTTTTAGTGGTCCGCACCGCGTTAGCGCACTTCAAATCACCCGCCTGAAAGCGGTGTTTCTCACGTCACTGCTGCCGTGCCCAAAGTTGCCTGCCTTTACTTCGCGGCGGCGTGCACTGGCGGCGTGCGCCATTCGGACATCCGGCAACATCACATGCATGCGGCACTTTGTCGAACTTTCTGTCAGAGCGACTTTCACGAGCGTGCAAAACACACGCGGCAGTACGCTATACCGAAACTACCACTGAGAGGCGACCGCGTGAGTGACGAAGCAGGGTGCCGAGCTAAGCGCAGTTCGGCGACAACGGAACCTTTGAACTACTGTACTTTCAACCACGCGCGCCGCTCCCCATGGCAACGCCAAAAATGTTCTTTTTTCCATGAATCAAACAGAAACGAACAAGCAGCATTTTATTACGTCTCTTGATGCACGGAACGTTCTTTTTTTATTGCAGCTAGTTTGATTACGAGTGATTAATTGTAGTCGAACTCTCTCACGTCATCGGGATCACTTCCAAAATGTCCCACTCGTGGCGCTCATTGTGTGATACATTTAGCTTAATTTCTCGGTAAGTAGGGCACTGCTGTTGATAATATTGCCGTTTTAGACGTTGTCATACATTGAGCTTTCAATCTGACATAAATTGTTATTTGCCTTTAGTGTCCCTTTAATGTAGTCGTTTACGGCAGCTGTATACGACGCCATCTTTCAACGACTATCACGAGCAGTGGTCGCGGGGCATCGGTATAATGAAAGGGAACAAGAGTGTCAGCCACACATTAAAATTATTAAGCCCCCTCTGTAATGCCCTATGGCGCTGAGGGTACTGTGATAAATAAATAAATAAATAAATAAATAAATAAATAAATAAATAAATAAATAAATAAATAAATAAATAAATAAATATAAGGATTCGCAGAAAGAAAGCTTCACAGTTGACGAGTCCTTCCTTACGGGCCCGCAAAGACGTTGGTCCCGGGTTCGAATCCCGAGGTGGGACGAGCTTTCCTTCAGGTGGGCAACTTTCTTCCGAAAAAGAAACTCATACGGATTTCCTTGTAGCTTCATGCTGCAAACGGGTGCATGATAATCTTCGTTTTCCGTGTGCCTCGATGCCAGCGCCGCCTTCCTTCAAGAGGGTGGTGACACCCCTTGACTATTCTAGCCACGGTGTTAGAAGTACAGGTGGAACGACGCAGCACCGGCGCCATGCGCTCGCTGCGTCGAACTTCGGTTCCTCCGCGCCGTCACGCCGCGAGATGGCAGGAGCAGTCAAGAGGCTCACAGCGGCGCGCGCCGGCCTCTCTCCCGACAAAGCCACGGTGACGAAGCAGTTGTCGCCACATTGCTTCCTCGTTTAATTCTTTTTGTGCGATGGCAGGTCATGCTATTCGAGTGAGAAAGCCGTGAAATGGGCAAAAAGTGTTTCGTGCCGCGGTGCAACTCTGTGTACAAGACCTGCACTGAAAAGTCGATTTTTCTGCACCCCGAGATGCGGAACGCCTGAATGTTTGGCGCCATGCGATTCCGCGCAAGGACCGCGTGCTGCAGTCGACTGATTACGTGTGCGAGAAGCACTTCGAGCCGAGGTACATAACGAAGACGTGGGAAGCAGTGTACAATGGGCACGTTCTTGTGAGCACATCACGAAAGGCGGCCCTGGCTAATGACGCCGTGCCGACGAAGTATTGAGTTCGTTTTGAGTTCATCGTCTTGAGTTCATCCACGCCGTGAGTTGGCCAGTTTTTTTTAACACCTACGTGCGTGTGCAGTCTTTCTCTCTCCATGCGAAAGCTACGCTTGTTAACAATGAGAATATGTGGGGTTTTACGTGCTGAAACCGCGTTATGATTATGAGGCACGCCGTAGCAGAGCTCCACAAATTTCGGCAATGTGGTGTTCTTTAACATGCACTGACATCGTAGAGTACACGGGTCTCTAGCATGCCGCCTCCATCAAAATGCGACCGCCGCGGCTGGGATCGAACTAGGGAACTTCGGTCAGCAGCCGAGTACCGTAACCGGTGTACCATCGCGGTTGACTGGCTACGCTCGTAAAGACTCCGCACACCGTGATCGACGTGTTCCTTGAAAGACGAAGTAGTAACGCTGTCTTCGGGTGACTATGCGAGACATAAACAGTGAAATATATTCCTCAGTTGGCAACAGAGAAGAATCGGGAACATATATCCACCATTCATAATGTCTCCCCTTCTCGCAGTGCCAAACCAGGATGCTTTTTCATATCCTTCGTCGGTGCCTCAAACTTAGCTGCTGGCATTCGCTAAAATTCAGTGTTTTATGCACGACCAGCTAAAAAGTCGTATTCGTGACACATTTCTTTATCCGCGATCAACGACCGCAAATTACTTCGAATGTTCGCGACAGCAAAGACAGTGTGCATTTTCTGTTGTAATACTACGGCTAATGCGGTATTTTTTCTAACTATCTAAACTATACTTCTACAAATAGAACTAATTTTTGTCATATTTCAGCGTGACGTCACTCTCATATCTTTAATTGTCCGAACGAGGAAAGCATATGTTGAATTTGCCACCGCCAACCTTCGCGGTGGCAAATTCAACATATTCAACAGGTAGCGGCTGTATCGTCCAAATTTCGATTTATTCGAAGCTATTATTTATTTATTTATTTTTGCGCTCGTTATAGTGCGAACGCACAGTTTTTTTATTCATTTCGAGGGGCGGTCGCGGCTCCGAAGCGACCACGCCTGATACCGCTCTTGAGCCACCAGTAGTGTAGCGCCATCTAGGGGCCTGTGAACAAGACGCCACAAACCGCGGACAGAAGTTCGCCGCTTCCGGAGGCGCCGTCGGTCCACCTATAATACTTCTAACACCGTGATTCTAGCCACCCTACTCTGACCGCTGCGCCGCCATGTTGCGTCGGACGCGCGGTCAAAGCGCGTTGTGCGGTGTCGTCAGTTAAGCGCGTTCGTATACGTTCGCCAACACAATACGGAGGCACTGTCACCACCCTCCACGAAGGAACGCTGGCATCGAGGCACCCTCTCCGTTACACAAAGCTTCCTTCACCTCGCGGGCTTTTGCAGAACTGTTCTGCCGAGGCGTTCGGTGTGGCTTCTGCTTGTACGCGCGTGCATTCGGTAACCGCAAGACATGGCTCACGCACAAGTGAGCAGGCACGAAGGGTTTCGCTCACGCGCCCCAAAACGGAAGGGGAGTGGACGGCGCTGGGCACTTTCGAGTTATGTATGCGCACCCGCAATTCGAATCGTTCAGCGGGCCTCGAAATGTAATACGGCGGGCAAACGTGCATCCACGAGTTTGCTACAAGTACACATATATCTACACACAAACGGCGAGTCCGTACGGGAGCAATCAGCCGTGGCGTTTAGGGCAAGATTTATAGCGCGCCACTTGAGGGCTTGCCAGTCTTAAGGCCCGGTACGACGCTTCGCTAAAGCGCAGTAGTCTGTAGTACTAGATACGTCCGCAGCCCTGGAGGATCGACAGTCCGAGGAAGAGGTGAAACGGCGCGACCACTTTCTTCGAATTTGCAGGCCAGTCACGACAATGGCTGCGCAGCTAGCGGGCAACATTACTCCAGCGGGATCTCGTGTACCCAGGAATGGCTTCCGATCCGAGAGGGCGATAAAGACGTGGCTACAGCGCGCGCGATGACGCGCTGTAACCCGCAGGCCCCCACGAAATGCCTCGAGGGCGACAACCGTGGCGCTGCGATTTCTTTTTCTAAACCGAAACCGATAGCTCCGCGATGCTTACCTAAATTGCGCATGGAGGGGCTCGCCGTATAATCGTGCTTCGTGATTGTGTTCCTTCGCCTCCTGTTTTGTGTGTCGATGTGTTTGTTCGACGTTGCATTTTCTTGCGCGTAGTGCGCGTGCGTGCGCAAGTACTTTAGCGCGTCCTCGCTTGAGCGTCTGGGAATTCGTACGCACATGCTTTGTGCACCGCGTGTGTTTTGCTTGTGTGTCGCTACGCTTTGTATACACGTGGCGGAGATCTCGTCGTTGTTTTCGTTGTTGGGAGCAGATCGGAGAGAGATGATGGCTGCAGTGAAATATTGACGTTTCGGCAATTTGTCGTAGAGGAACGTTTAAGGCACGCACGCACGTGGGTAACGAGGCAATCGTTTGTGGGGGGTGATTCGAGACGTTTGCGTCACAGTTTGCTTCTGCGCGCGCTATCTGTGTGGGCATGTCTGTGAAAGTGTATGTGGATGACAGATATCTATGTGGCACACCATGGGACACATGTTTTCATCAGAGACTCGTAGCTAGCCCGATCTTTTGCTATAGCGCTTAGCGGGAAAAGTATATGCATCCGTTTGTTTCTGATTAGATGCTTTGTTGGCCGACGACACCTTTTTTGCGGGTTGACGAAAACCACTTAACCACTTCGTATTAATCATTTCGTATTGAGGGAGATCCTCCTTGTGCATGCCTTGAGTTTATGATAAACGTCTCTATATGCAGTAGCAAGAACTGCTTGAGCACATGACGCAATCAGAAGTGAATCAAGGTCGCTGGAGTTCTTAAAGACCTTACTATAACAAGGAGTCTCCATACGGAGATATAGAAAAGCCATAATGCTTCTTATGCTGTACGCCTGTGTAGGTAGGTTACTAATTTGATCAATTGATTAATTAATTAATAAATAAATAATTAATTAATTAATAATTGATTTATTGATTTATTGATTGATTGAAATAATCTGCACTGAAGCAGGAGGTGTGTCTGGCTGCAGAGACATCTATTCTAGCCTTGATGTATGCTCGCGCACAAACTGACAGACTTCCTTTCGGGCACGGCTCATGCAACCCCCTTCCCCCCCCGTTTCTCCCTCATATAAAATTATATACATATATATTTTATATAAATATAAAATATATTAATTAATTAATAATTGATTGATTGATTGATTGATTGATTGATTGATTGATTGATTGATTGATTGATTGATTGATTGATTGATTGATTGATTGAAATAATCTGCACTGAAGCAGGAGGTGTGTCTGGCTGCAGAGACATCTATTCTAGCCTTGATGTATGCTCGCGCACAAACTGACAGACTTCCTTTCGGGCACGGCTCATGCAACCCCCCCCCCCCCCCCCCCGTTTCCCCCTCATATAAAATATAAGGCCCAGAGACACTAAGTGTAAAAAGCGATGGGCTCTTCTCATATCATACGTTTTGTTGGGAATAGTACTTGTTTGTGTATAATGAGCAAGAAAAATTCAAGTAGAAGCTCTCTGCTGCAAAATCTAATTGCATTATTTGACCAACGTATGACAGCACTAGCCGACGTCAGCTTTCATTTTGACAGCACTAGTTGACGTTAACCAGCGCTAATCACTGCTGGTAGTACGCGATTAAACGCGGCATTCCGGAACACGCACCTATTCGCCATCCACCGCTCTGCACGTCTCGAGCATCGTCGCACTCCTTGAAATACGTTACGTTACATACGGACGAAGGCCTGGGTGGTACTACCCAGTAATGCGCATCGATTAAAATGAAAGGGAAAATTGCCACCCGACTATTGGTACCACAAAGGTACGAAGAAATCCATACCAAGTTTTCAGATAGAAACGCTACCTAGTTGATGGAACATACGTCCTGGTCCGGGGTTCGAACCCCGGACAAACGCTTTTCTGGAGCAGTCGTTTCGCCAATTAAGCGACCAGGAAACTCGAAGTACATGGACGTCCAATATATGTTCCAGGTTAGAATCCCGAACCAGAACGAATTTTTCGTCAACTAAGAACAGCTTTTCCCTCTGTGAAATCCGTACGGATTTACTCGTACTTATGGGTGCGAGCGGTCGGATGCGAATTTTGTATTTCATAACCCTTCCTTCAGCTTGCGGCATTCCGCGGAAGTGATTCGCCGTGCAATTTAAAATGATCGAACAATTCTGCATCCTCGCACGATTCACAACGCTGGCAGTAGGTGCGAGGATGCGGTACTTCTTCTGTCTGATAAACGCTCTATAGGACCGAAAGGTATTGTAATCCAATTTGGCCAGACTTTTCCTCCGCATACGCCAGCGAACCGTAGCTTTTTTTTTCCAGTTTCTCGAAACTGTTGCGATGCCTTCGCGTATATAGCGTCGCTGCGCTCTCGCTTCGCAACCACCGCGTTCCGTATGCCTGTCTGTCTTCGGGTTTTGCGAGGCGTCTTCCTGATTGCTTTGACAGGCTCGCCGCAAAAGATAGTATTTAGAGGGACCAATTTGGCGACGACACTCACGGAACCACTGGAGCGTTCCGAGCGTCGACGCATCGCTAACGGCCAGCCCCCCTGCTATACGCCTGATCGCCTGTATGCCTATCTTCTGCGACATCGAACTATATATCTATACGGCTTTCCTCGGAGTCTCCGAACTTGTTACGTAGCTGGGCCGTTACTCGCGATGTCCTCACGTATTTGTGCCTTTTTTTCTATTTTCATCGTAAAAGGCTTCCACGGGAAAAGTTGTCGAAAGTGTGCGATTGCTATCTCTGTCGGCCATCGCCGCGCGCTGCGCTTCCCAGGCGGCACTTTCTTGCTACCGCGTTCGCTCGAACGTAACCAACAGGCATTACCAATCGGACCGTTTTCCTTTTACTCTAAGAATTGTACGTTCCGGAATGTAACAGTCACTCTGTGAGGTCACGCAAGATTCCTTTCTGTAAGGAGAGGAATTGGGGACTGCGGCAATCGTTTTTGCAGCGCAAATTATCAACACAAGTACACAAGAGAAGACACGAAGACACGACTAGCGCTAGACATCAAGGGATTTGACACCCAAATAATCATCCAAATCATCCAAAGATTGATGTCTTAATAATCAAGCTCTTTCTTGGACACAGCAAGAAAAGTAACACTGACAATTTCGCTTTTATTAAGGTAATAGCCAAAGCGTTTAATATTTCTAGATGCGCCTGATCCCCTACTTTGCGTAGCACGTGTGTAGCGTTTAATTCCAGAATACAGACGCACCTGCCAGTGGTCCACCAGAAATGGGGGGTCGTACCTTTCTTAAACCGAATGTGTTGAGAACGTTCAGCCCACCAGCTAAACTGCATCAAGTTGGGGAACGTCTTCGCGTCATAGGTCGGCAAACCCACTCATGAGTCGACTCGCCGAGTCTGATTCAGACTCACATCGAGTCGTGAGTCTGAGTCTGAGTGAGTCCTGGTGAGTAATACTTTGATGAGCTTGAGTCCTACTGAGTCCGGTTGAAAAAAAAAACTTTAGTGAGCCTGAGTCCGAGTGAGCCCTATATATGGGTAAAATATATTTCATGAGTGAGTCTGAGCGAGCTCCACATTTTTTGCCGATATCTGCGTCGCGTGATGAAAAATTGAAAATATTAGCAGTACGTAGCAGCTGAAGCAGCAGAATGAAAAACTCCTTGTCGAGTCTTCGTATTGATACCCATCATAAAAACGATAGAGCAGTAACCGTCAGTTTCAAAGCAATCGTAATTTCTCTGACGTTCAAATTGTCTCTTGTCTGCATCGTATTTATTAGTTCGTTATTCAGAATGTCATGGTTCTTGCTTCGACTATTTGTGCATTTGTTTGCCAATATAAGCCAATTTATTTTTGCCAATATAATGTAATATATTGCCAATATAATATAAAGCATCCTCATTCGCGCTCGCTCGCTCGCTCGCTCACTCACTCACTCACTCACTCACTCACTCACTCACTCACTCACTCACTCACTCACTCACTCACTCACTCACTCACTCACTCACTCACTCACTCACTCACTCACTCACTCACTCACTCACTCACTCACTCAAAGTCACCTTGGTCGTCATGAACTTGTGAATGTCGTTTCAGAGCTTCGCACTAGAGCAGTCCGGGCTTCTTGGCAGATAGCGACAGACTCCTTTCGGGATAATTTGTAGAATCACATAACGACAGAGGTCAATATTATGCTTTCTGTTCTTCTCTCAACTTGGTCATCGCCCTTTCCTCTTCAACAGCTCTGGATATACTATAAAAAAGTTCAGACTTGTTCAAGCCAACTTTTTGTCAGTTATGGTTTTCTTCCTTATAGCAGAGAAATAATTGCTTCTCGTGTTCCTGCAACATTTTGTTGCCTTAAAAAGTATACCTTCTCTTAAGATGTACTAGACTTCTTTCGCAGTATATCTTACAAATGCACAAGGAAAAAAAATATAAACAGAGATGGTTAGACTCGAATGAATACGGTAATTGTTTAGCTCGTCCCGTTATTTTCCCTTCTTCGTCGCTTAGCGAGGAAATTGCAATAAAATAACCCCACTTGAGCGGGGAGTCGGCGTCTTCAGTGGCGGTACCGTTACGATTCGCACGGCTGCTCGCTTCCCTCTCACTTTATTATCCTTTTCTCTTTCTTTTTCGCAAAAAATAATCTGTACGCTCCCCGCTTCTTTCGAGGTGCTCGACATTTGTTCTCCCTCGGGTTTTTTCCGCGTACTGCGACGACATTTCTCGGTCATCACTGCTTTCTGCCGTTCCTCTCTTTCCTCCTTTCACGACTTCGTTTTCTGATTTTTTTACGGGGGCTTTTCGGTGTTTCTGCAGAGCTACCTTTATGCGCGCGGACCTAGACCCTTTTACTCCTGTGGCTTGAGTCGCAGTTGCGTTGGGCCTTATTAAGACAGAAGCCTTAGATGTCTCATCTAACACGGAAAGTGACCGTCGTAGTTGTCAACACGAATGATTTAAAACATCACACAAAGCAAAAAGAAGCAACAGGCGCGCCTCGTGGCTCCATGCCTAACGTCCACTGAAGCGCTACAATGTTAAGTAAAAAGTGACGGAGAGTAATTAAGAGGTAATTCAGAGAAATTAAGAGGTAAGTGAATGTTGTTCAGAGATAACTGAAAGCAATTGAGAGAAAATCAAGATGGCGTCGAAATAGTACAGACATAATGGCCTTCGCTGTCACGTAATCTTAGCACGCGGCAAGATATCATGTGAATTTTTACGCGTTTTCAAAATGCTATGGTAGTAGTTCTAGTGTGACGTACTACTTTAAAAACGAAGGGAGAAGAAAGTGTGGTGGTCTAGCGGTTATGGGGCTGGACTGCTGACCAGCAGGTCGCGGGATCGAATCCCTGCCGCGCCGGCAGCATTTCGATGGATGCGAAATGCAAGAGGCCCGTGTGCTTAGATTTAGGTCTACGTTAAAGAACCTCAGGTGGTCGAAATTTCCGAAGCCCTCTACCACGGCGTCTCTCATAATCATATCGTGGTTTTTCAACGTAAAACCTTAATAAATACCCGTTTTGAGTGCGTCCAGGCACGTATATAGACACACGTTACCGTGAAGTACGATCTATGGTTAATCTGTGCGTGTGACCAATAATAAGGTCGATATAACGAGCTCTCCTTTACGTTTTTATCAGGTAAATGCTCCTGTTATAATCAATGGAACGGGCGTTTCTGAATGAAATCGTAGTGCGTGGGTGTTTAATTACGCCTTATCTTAACAATAATCAATGGTAGTTCGTTAACTTAGTGTTCTCATTACGCGTACGTGACGCACTGTACACAGCGTAACACTCCCACACACACAGGCACGCCAAACGCGCCTGCGGGAACTAAGGTGACATAACGTGTGGCGGCACTGCCGTGATCAGAGGATGGTAATACGAAAAAAAAAGGAAAAGAAACGATGATTGGTGCAAAAACTTGGCACGTCGTTCAAGTGAAACGTATTGCGATATAGTTAGATCGAGGAAAGATCGCAGCGAACGAAAGACACTTGCGTAGGTAAAAGTAAAAAGAAAGGAAGAAAAAGCCATTTCATACATTTCCTACTTCGAGTAAAACAAGGCAATATCGTTCAAATCAACCTCACGCACGAAACTTGGGTCCGGGAAATACAACAATATAAACTTTTTTTGAACTCGCAACGGAAATTCTAGTCACAGCTAACCGAACCAGAAGAACGGTTGCGATGACCTGAAAGCGAAACCTTTGTAATAAATCCCGAACTTTAGATTCGTATCAGCGTTGCCGATTTCCTCTGCGTAGGCAGCTGCTCGCTTCAAGCACCTCACGCCGCCGGGCTCGACGATTACGCTCACCGCTTCGAGCGTACGAGTGCGACTACGCTTGTACGTAGAAGCGACGCACTTGCGTGGGCTAAGAAGCCGGCTGTACCAACCTTTACGTTATAGCAAATCTAGATAGTCTCCTTTCAGACGGCTAATTTATTGGGAAGGATGCGGTGTGGCACTGATATAAGGAATACCGTATTGAAAGAGGCTGTAGGGTGTAACCCGAATGCGTGGACACGTTGGTTTTAACCTGTTCGGTTCTGTTGTACCGGGATTTCATGATTTTTAAACCGGGTTGCGCAACATATTGCTATCTGCGGCAAGAGTAAATAATAAAAATACGTCAGTTGCGATGAGAAGAAAACGAAAAACTCACAGCGCCCCTTATGAATTCGCCTAAGGTGTCGCGAGCATGAAGGCCATCTTCTTTTTTTTTTTTTTTTACTCAGTTTGAGTTTGAGTTTATTCAACCACGTGACAAGTACATGAAAATACACTGTATACGTGCGTTGGTGCAAAGGGAAAAAAAGCTGCATTTCACAGCTTGACTGGCCCCTTCACCCAGAAAAAAAAATCTAAATTACAAAGTTACAAAAATGACAAAATTACAAAAAATTACAGACAGCGGAAAGCGTCAATACAGAAAGAACACGCATGCCACCCATGACAGCAAATAATAGAATGACAACTCTCAAATGCATACAAAAATATTCATGACAAAGCAATGCATGAAAGAATGAAACTAAATAACCGTTACAGTAATCACCCAACATCCATGAACAACGCAATCAGCACATCCTATTTAACATTTCAGTTTTAGACAGTAATACGCAGATCATCAAATGTTAGTTTCCATTTGTTCATCACACTTGGAAGACGGTAACGTAGTGTTTCTAGTCCATAGTTAGTGCGAGGACATGGTACATGCCAGCTGATGTATTCATCCTCCCACGTCTCCCTCCGAAAGCTTTCTGCACTTAGCGTGGTTTTGCACTGCTTCCAGGATCGGAGGCAGTGCAAGCTTTCTGCATGTCACCTGCTTTTGCACTGCCTCCGTGATCGGCCCATTTTTGGCCAAGCGTAGACGTCATGTGATGACGTCATATGGTGACGTCATGACGCGGTGATGATATTTGGCATCACTTGTGTTGACGTTGATTGTCGATTCTCGCGTTTGACGGGGCACCTAACGCTTTCGCCTTAAAAAGAAACACTAGTGTAAGTGATACACTGCTCTAACACGAAAAATATCACACAATTAATTGTGTACCGGAGCCCATAGAGTTTCCTAAACTGACCTAGAGGGAACTCTGGCGCTGCGATCGTTCAGCCACCATGGGAATGATGGGTAGTACACGGATTTGCCTAGTCTTCGTGCTTGTGGGCTTCGAACGCACTTGTGGCTTTGTTTATTGCTATGTTTAGGTTTTCTTTCGGATAAAAGAATGGATCGTTGTGAACTTCGTGACCAGATTTGAATCGGTGAGCCTAAAGAAGTTAAAGTGGTGAAGTGAAACTGCTGATTTTTGCTGAACATCGTTTTGTGACAAAGCGGATGCAGGCGACGCGGAGCCAAACGGAGCCGAAAGAACGAAGTTTAGACAAATCCGTGTACTACCCATGATTCCCATGCTGGCTGAAGCGCGATGCATTGCAGCTCCCATAGACACTAGCGCCAGAGTTCCCTCTAGTAAGTATTGTAGGAAACTCTATGCCGGAGCCGACACCAAAGTGTTACGTATTGGCACACGCGCGAAGGGAGGCTTCTTAAATATGTGTGCAAAACAGAGGGGAGTTTTGTGAACAAAGATGGCGCTTAGACCTCCTCCTCGTCTGCTTTTACCCCGAGCTATTGCGGGGCTTATCTTTGGCATAATGTACTATAGCGTAGCGGTGTATTGAATACGCCGTATGAATCCTCAACGAAAGTTCATTCGGCGAAGTTGCAATGTAGAGGTCTATGTGAATCAATACGCGATATTTTGGTGCACTTTTTATATCTATTGGTAAGCTATAGTCGGAAGTTCTCCGCCAACTGTTCACGGCCATAACTGTTCACAGCCATATTGAAACTCATTCAGATGACCTTTGGCCAAACTTGGCCCTTGTGCTATTAAAAGCCACAGTTAATTATCATCATCAATAACAACTCGACCAACATGCCTGCCCGCGCTCGGTTTTGGAAGCTTAACAGACTGTTCCACTGAGAAAATCTAGCAGTATGCGCGGGTCGTTTTCTGGTACGTAGGACGCTACTCGCCGATGAACCAGTGTGAAGTAGTGGAAGTGATTGAGAAAAAAAAAATAAAAAAGAACAATGGGACAGGAGAACAGCGAAAAGGGAAAATGTCGAGAATATCTCGAAGTGCAGCAGCTTCTTCGGCTGCATTGCAGTCGGCTCTGGAATCGGTATGGAACTCGCATTCTTTTTCTCAGCTTCCTATTGTACGGAGATATCTTTTTTTTTTCCTTTTTGTTTTTCTCCGCTCTTGCGATGCTGTATAAGGAAACCGAAAGCGAGAAAACGGTATCTCGCTGCGATCGCTCGTTTTCGGCGGCCCTTTTTTGGAGCACCATCATTTGCTCCCATTTTTGTGTATATTTTCACTTTATACCTATCTTCTTCGTGTGCTGAGCTCTCTTTTTTTTCTTTTTCTTTCTATTTTTCGTTTCTCCTACGCAGGCCTCCCATGTTATTTCTCGGCGACACTGGATCTCGCGCTTTCGCTCCTCTAGTCGTGGGCTCAAGAGGCTTCGCGCTACTGCTACAGAAAAAGGCACGCCGACAGAAAACGGTAGGAAACAAGATTCTCGGCCAGATTTCGGCCCCCTCCACGGAGCACGCGCGCTGCGTGGAGTTGTAACAAGCGGGACCCCGAAACGGAAGCGAGTGCAAAAACGCTCTCCGTTTCGCGCCTAACAGAGTGTTTTAGTTTGTCCGCAAACTATTTCTTTTTATCGTTTGCGGGTTACAAGGTTACCGGAGGCTGAGGCGTAGCCAGAAATTTCCTTAAGGCGAATGCATTAGACGCCTCATCGAACGCGAAAATTGACCTACGGCGTCAACACGAGCGATGCTGAAAGTCATCACGTGATGGCGTCACCATACGACGTCGCCGATTGTGAAAATTTGTGACGTCATCGTGACGTCGCGTGATGACGTCATCACATGACATCCTCTTTTGGTCAATTGTGTGCTGATCACGGAGGCAGTGCAAAAGCAGGGGAGGTGAACAAATCTCCCAATGCCTCCGATCCTGGATGCAGTGGAAAAACACGTTAGGTGCAGAAGGTCTTCAGACGTGGAGGACCAATACATCCAGTGAGATGAAAAGGAATAGGGGCGTAGCCAGGGGGGGGGGAGGGGTTGAAGCCCCCCCCCCCGAAATTTTTCAATTTTGCATGTGCATATATACACGTACACATACAAACACACGCACGAACATACAAAAATGATGATTGACCCCCCCCCCCCTCGAAAAAAAATGTCTGGCTACGCATCTGAAAAGGGAGATGACTTTCGCCGTCCAGTCGTCTTAGGCGAATGCATAAGGGACCCTTGTGAGTTTTTAACGGTGAAGCTGTTTAGTAAATCGTTCCTTCTGAGTCGATCGCAAAAGAACTATCTTAACGGGTATCTGCCACTGTGCGGGTACCTGGGAACGAGTATAGAGAAAAAGAAAGAAAGAAAGAGACGGAAAGAAAGATATGAAGAAAGAGAACAAGAATGCTAAGAAAAAATCTCCATGGGGCGTGATTCGAACCCGCGTACACTCGATACGAACGCGAGTGTCCTAACCACTCGGCTATCCAGGCACGCTGGCAGAGCATAGCATTGCCTTGTATAGTATAGTGTAGCATGGGGCTGGGAAAAGCAAGTGAGGGTGAGGAGAGATGTGAGGAGGAGGGGAGAGTAAAACTCAGCACTGAAAGAATGAGAAAGCAAGAAATAGAGAGAAAGAAATGCAGAAAGGGAAAGAACGAGAGAAAGAGAGAACATCAACGAAAGAGAGAGAAAGAAGTAGAGAGAGAGAAAAAAAAGATAGAAAGAAATTGGAAGCGAGCATCGCGTCGTCTAGCGACCAGATACCGCACCACCAGGCCAAGCGGCGCATGCACGCGCAGTAGCTAAGCCACACCCACCGACGGAGACATCGCGCGCAACCTCCGCTCTATAGTGCATAGCCTGGCTGCGTACTCCCGAGGAGGATGCCGCGCATCTCGGAGCTAGACGTGTCAGTCGACGGGCAGCACGAGAGGCGACGGGTCCGTGCTTCGTTGTGCAAACTGCCCGCAATTTTTTTTTCAACGGGATTAAACCTTCTAACCACTCCCCCTGAACCGGAGGATGGATGGATGGATGGATGCTGTGAGCATCCCCTTTATAGCGGGGCGGTGACAAGTGTGCCACCAGGCTCGACAAAAAAAATCTCTTTCCTTTTTTTGATGTTGGCCTAATGCCTTTACTTCGAGAAAATCTATCTTACTACAGGAAAAAGAAAACGTAAATTTTCAGCCCGCAAAACGTGTGGCGGCGCAGAAGGGAACCAGACAAGCACAACGCTTTAATTCAGTAATCAAATGATGTAGTACATACATGCTATACATCGCAACTGGCGTAAATTCTCAGCAGAGGCGTCATCTTGAATGTGATGCCTTTTGAAACCTTGACTTTCGGAAAAAACAGTCGTAAGACACCAAAGTAAAGCAAGAAAACAAAGAACACGATATTGATTTCGATCCATTGTATAGTGGACACCGTGAAAAAGCGAGCACAGAAAAGGTACATAAACAGCCGCTCTTTTCTATCCTCGTTTTCCGCGCTGTTCCCGTACAATATGTTGAACCAACTAGCCAACAAGTTCACCCTAACATCATCCTAACATTGTCGCGAACATCGTCGCTAGCATCCTCTACTAACGGGGGGCATACGTGAAACGTTATTCCGTGTACGGAAACACCAGACGCGTTTAAACTATGTAACGTCTGGCGCCCGAATGTGGGTTAAAAAGAGGATGAGGGGTGGGGGGAGGGTGCTAGACAAAGGGCTAGGGAGATTGTGTGCTGTATATGGCGACGAATACCTTAACTGCACCGAAGAAAGGACGTTAGAGACTGCAGAACACGCGACAAGCACCGGAAGCTCCGTCCTCCCGTTTATATAAGGCTACTCAGATAGAGGGAAAACAAATGAGAAACTCGATTTGGAATCTGGGTGCAATTCTTCCTGCTGCGAGCTACATGTATATATATTCTTTTCCTCTGCACTGCTTGACTTTGTGCCCGGAAAGCGAAAAGACAGTGATAGCTGCTGTTTGATATGATATGGCCGCTTGCAACGTTTTCGTTTTCTTTCCCTTCGGTGTCAGAGTAGCGTACTTTTATTTGTTCCCTGCCTACATTTCACTTGCGGCAAGAGGCTTTAGTGACAGTTTATTTTAACTCTCTTGCAGCTGTTCTCCGCGCCCCCATTTGTGTGACATCTTCGTCCGTTAGGGATGGATATGCTAACGTATTTGTCTCTGCTTTTTTTTTTTATTTTGTTTCGTTCTTAGTTTTTTTTTCTTTGCAAACGCCTTTGATGCGCCTAACTTATAACGACGCATTTTATCGACGATGATAACGACGACAGTGATAACGCAAATTCGTGTAATCCTGGGAGACATCTCGACATGGGCACTTCTTGATATCGGTCAATTTTTTTTACTTCCGTTTCCCGTTGCGCTAAGTAACCAAATATCATCAATCGAGCGAGAAAATGCTTCCAGGAGCTATCGTTTCAGCAGTGGGGCTTTGTGAAGACGACTAGCCTTGTCTCAGCTTGGATTGGTTTCAGGGACTTTACCCGTTCGAAAACTACTGGTCATGTTAGGTTGATATGAGGCAGTTGGCATACGGGGCGTTTTATTTCGCCCACAAAGTCTGCACATATCTATGCGTACAGGTGCCTACGGCCAGGGGCGTAGGCAGAAATTTTCTACGGGGGCGGGTGGGGGGGGGGGGGGGGGGGCTAGGGGCACTTCCTTGATCTGAAGTGGTGGCCGGGCAGGCAGATGTAGTCGAGTGTCATTTTGGGTTCTGTATGCCATGGCAAAAAAAAAAAAATAAAAATTCTGAGGGGGTGGGGTCGCACGGGCCCGGTGTGCCACCCCCTGGCTACGCCACTGCCTACGGCGCTGTTTTCTCCGGTACGCTAAAGCTGAGTCACTGTCAGACGCACATTCCCAAAACTGTTTCATCGTAACATCGTTGGTTTATTAATACGCTGCCCCTTCTAGACGTGTGCTGTGTCCCCAATGACTCTTCACGGTTCTTCGAGACTATGCAAGTAAACCTTTTCCGTCCATCGCACTAACCAACAAGGAGATTAATTACCTCCGTGATTGATTTTTGCTTTTTCATGCACTAGTCACGGCGCAGGCGTTGGGCTTCCCCTTTCCCTCATCCTTTCTTGTTTATCTATTTCCAAGGAAGCGTATATATGTGTTCGCACGAAATAAACGCTCATGTTGTTAGCCAGCGCAAAGTCCTATCTGTCCTTCTTGTCCCGTGTACTCGCGCTGTTTCCGATGATGAAACCTTTTCGCGGGTGTTCCATGGTGGACAACAGTGTCGTTGCACTCGGAGCTGTCAACCACAGCATTCAAAAATGAATATGCGTTGGTGAATGTTTAGGGGTGTTCACAGCGGGAAGCACCCAACCTGAATATCGACGCGCGCGTTGGCGTCCTCATCAGCTGAGACTTCCTCGATGCTTTATTATAGTAAAACCGACGAAGCTGTATCGACGTGTGAAAGGGGAGTGGTGGGAGGAGAGAGAAGAGAGAGCGAACGATTGATACACGCTGCTGCCGCTAAATCGCGAAGCCTTTCTCGCGCGGTCCATGTATTGGTTTTTGCCTTTCGAACCACAATAGATACGCATCGACCTAGCGCCCAGTTACAAATGTTTGGCGAAAAGGAACGCTCCGCGTCGTCGAGTTGATCCTTTTACCTCGTTTTCTTTTTCTTTTTCGTATGCCTCGTCTTACGCGCCAGCGGCTTGGATGATGGAATTAGCTCGTACTGCGCGCGCTCGCGGGCAGCGCCAGATAAGCCCACGCGCAGCGATCAGCTCTAGCTCTCTCTCTCTCGGATCCGGTGACCTGCGCGGGAAGCAAAGTGGGAAATAGTACCCTCAACCCACCTCCTTCTTTCCCTCGTTTCGTCACGAGGAAATGTTAGCGATGTAAGCCGCGGAAGTCGAAACAACCGAGCGCACCACCGGCGTTCGCAGATACCATCTCGACAAGAAGCCGTAGTCGATGATGGGACTCGAAGACGGCGGAGTCGATTTCTTTTCGTTTTCGAGGGCCATCGCTACCGAACCGCGATAGTGTCGATGTGTGCGGTTAGCACAAGTCGCTTCCTGGAAGCGAATTAACGAGCAATCGTGTAGTACGTCTCGGTTGTGGAGCTGTCGAATTCCGATTGGGATTTTCCGCACCTAACTATCGGGACCGTTTTCTCTACGTCCTCGAGTCATATAGGTTACCGAGCCGAGCGATGATAGACTGTCGAACCGCCTCCTTCATTGGGGAAAGCATGCGTAGCATCGCGGACAGATTGCTCACAGCCACACTCTGTGGTTAAGAGGGAGGGGCTCAGATTCGCTTATATATACATGACTAACTGCGCTGCTCGGGATGCGTAGGCGTACTCACGCACCTAAACGTCTAGTTATGGTGTTTTTAGTTTAGTCAAACCGTGTCCATCTCTCTTGTCTTGAAAGAAATGTTTTTACACTCCCTGTGTAGGGGAAGTTGTGTGTCTTATGGAGACCTGTGACAGCGCTAGTTCTCCAAACTGCTGCGGCGAAACGAATTCAACAGCCTTCGGTACATTTCTGATGGGCGGCAATAGAGTGCTCTCCAGGTACTTTCTGGGTTCTACCCTATACCTAATAAAAGGCACAGCCCAATTGTCAGCACCATATGAAATATTTCTTATACCTTCATTCCAATTTATTTACCAATTTTTTATACCTTCATTATCTGTTATTTCCTGTTTCCCTGATCCTTAGTCTAAAAAGCCAATGTCATTTGCCTTATTTTATGCCTCTATGTGTATATCTATGTATGACGTGCTTTTGCAACATGGTCTTATTTCGAGTGTGCGAGAATTTTCGTTTGATTATGTTTCTACTTTTGTTGCTTCAATTTGGAGTGCCCCTTCTAAAGAAACTATGCGGTTTTTGCCTTATTTTATGCTGCAGTTTCTTTTTTATATTTATCAGTGTTAATTTCTGTTGAGTATGCGATTGCTCTGCCTTGATTTGATGTGCCTTCTCATGTACTTTTGCCCCTCCTGCTTGAGCCCCTGTTTGGGCGTGCAGTATTTTGTAAATAAAAAATAAATATCTGTCGCCAGTAATGCATCCTCTGCATCGTTATCATCATCATCATCATCATCAGAGTCATAACCTTCATCATCATCATCACATGCGAAGTATGACGGCGAGAAGCGTAGTATCGAAGTGTGGGGTACTATACGCCCCATCGCCTCAACGTAGAAAGCGTAATGGAGCTCTTATGTGGGATAAACGTACCCTCGTATAGTTCCTCATATTATACCTCTCCATAGCGGTCTGTCAAAAGCAGTCACTCGTATACAGCTCCCGTTACGCATTGTGAATCGGTGCGGGATATGGGATCAAAAACTCGCCGCGCGTCTATGTAGAGTACTCACGAATTGAAATGCGACATCGTATAATGAAAGTTGTGAGCGATTGCTCGTGATAACCGCGTCACGTCGCTGCAAATGTCGCTGCTGGAGATTACGTTTGCTCTGATGTAAGTTTCCGAGTCAAAATTACGTCGATAGGACACGAACTGTAGACGCTGGAAACTAAAGCACGTGCATTACTTAGCACTGATCTTTCGTCTTTCAGTTCTCGTGTAGTGCGCGTATAGGCGTCCACTCGGACCACGCGCATCGTTGTTCTCCGGCCCGATTTTCCACTTCGTATTATACTCCGGCGCAGTCATCTAACATGCTGTCGCCCCACTTTCTTTTTTTTTTTTTAACACAGTTCTCCCGCCCACCCATAATTTTTCTATCTTTTTCTCTCCCGCTCCATCATCCCTGTCACTTCCTAAAACTGCGTTCCGCCGCCGAGTCCCCAGAAGCGCGTCACATCCCCCACCGATACATCTTCTCCGACGCGCCGCGCCGCCCGAGCCGTCGATCGTCTTCGACGAAGCGCAAGCGGGCCGGGCCGGACCGGGCGCGGCAATTTTCCTCCGAGACAACGCCGCGCTCGCTCCTTCGACAACGACGAAGACGGTCGACGACGACGATCTCAATAACTCAGCGTGGCCACCATACGCACGCGCGCTCATGCAGCGAGCGGGGCGCCCGCATTTGCATAGGGACGCCATCAGTGTGTGTGTGTGTGTGTGTAGTGGCGGCGGTGCCGACGATTCTCGCGCCGCTTCGCAAGCGCCCCGTTGAACGCACGGACCCTCGATCGCTTCTCCCAAGCAGTCACAGAGGATCACCGCCCCCTTTCTTCCTATCTTCGATTTTGATGAACTGCGCATCGGCGTACAGGTAGTTCCAGAACTCGTACGCTTTCAGGACGGCACCAGAGACAAAAGGGAGCTACCAGCACGAATCAAAACAACGTGTTTGTGAGAGAAAGAGAGGGAGAGAGAAAATGAGAGCAGGAAGTCGATTTTCGAAAGGAAGGCCCACTTCCTTAATGAAATACCTTCACGTGCCCCCCTGGTGTGTACAGCCGCTGTTTTGCGCGACCAGGAAAGGACTCGGTACGCAGTTCTCGGCGTGGCCTAAGTTACGCAACGGAGCTCTCCCTTTCTCTCTATCCATGCGCGCTGTCCGTGAGGCATGTATGGTTGCGAGCGTTCGCGCTCAATCCTGCACGAGCTGGGAACTTGCGTGCGCGCGTACCGTATCCCCCGGTATAAGACCCGCATCTATAGTGTGTCCCTGTATGACGTAAGCATCGTTTCCCGTTTTCCACGCAGTGTGCAGAGCAGGGGCGTAGCCAGAAATTTTTTTCGGGGGGGGGGGGGGGGGGTTCAACCATACTTTATGTATGTTCGTGCGTGCGTTTGTATGTGTGCGTGTATATATACGCAAGCAAAATTGAAAAATTTCGGGGGGGGGTGAACCCCCCCCCCCCCCCCCCCCCCTTGGCTACGCCCTTGGTGCAGAGATACCTGAAACCGACAACACAAAAACGGTGCTTGCGTTGCCAGTTTTGCTTAACGCGGCCTCGAATATTGTACTAAGCACTCGTCATTCTTACATTGTGCGGCTGTTGTTTACTTTGGCGCTAATGGCGTATGCGGTGAGGACATGATATAAGCGCCTGATGTAGTCATAAAAAATTAGCGCGATTTGCACTAATTTTTCACCCAGCCTTGCACTAAGTCGTGGAAGGCTGGGTCACGGCAGAGCCGGTGGGCACCTAGCTTGTCGTGGCTTGGCTAGGCTTTTACCCTCTCACCTGCCTCTTTCTCACCCTTTGCTATACTATATTATGCATGGCTATTCGTGCTGCCTTTTTTTGAGGCTGTGTCTTTCTATCTGTTTCTGTCTAGGTGCCTATGTTTCTATCTTTTTCTATGTTTTTCTGTCTTTCTTCCCGTTCTTTCTCTCTTTCTTTTCTTTCTATTTCTTTCGATGTCTTTCTTTCTGTCTCTCTCTCCCTCTGTAGTCGATCTCTCGCCTTCTATCTTTATCACTCTTTCTTCCCCTTCTTTGTATCTCTTTCTCTTTCTTTCTATCTTTATCTTTCTCGTCCCTCTGTATCTGATCTCCCCTCCTCTCCACCCTCACTTCCCTTTACCACCATCTTGCTATGCTCTGCTAGCGTGCCTGGATAGCCGAGTGGTTACGACGCCCGCTTTCGGATCGTATACGGACACGGGTTCGAGTCCCGCCTCGCCAAGAAGTTTCTTTCGCCATTTATTTCTCTCTTTCTTTCTTTATCTCTCTACTGGTCATCTCGCCCATAATGTTATTGTATCCCACGCCGGACAAATAGGCACACGTGTTCTGGTAACGAAGCAGAAGAGGAAGGTGATGAAGAAGAGGATGAAGAGAGCGCGTGCCGGTTGATGATGGCGATGATTTGCTATCTACCACACACGGCAAACCTCGACCATAACAGATCTGCTGTAGAAGACACGGACGCAAGAGAAGAGATTAGAACAACACTTGTGTCCGCGTCTGCACGCCTCTCTTCATTTATCCGGAATCCGTGCTCAACTATGGGTCGTTCTACGCCTGTTTCGTTGCGGTTTCACTTTCGTTCCATGCAAGAAACTTCCGTTCCGGTTATGTTCCGGAACGAAAAAAAAAAATCACAGCATATCCACGGGTGAATGATGAAGAGTTTGAGCGAAGCAATCATGGTTACACCGTGAAATCTTCAGTGGTTTCGCCCAGCAGTAATCAAGGCGATAGCCCAGTACATCATCAAAGACGTGACAAACACTGTATATATTTATACAAGAAATTTTATTAATCGTAAGTGGTAGCTAGACGTGGCTTCCGTTCCCCCTTCATTATAACGGCTTTATGGTCGGTGAAGTGATGGATCGTTGATGGGTCGTAGTGGGATGTTTGCAAAGACGAAGTAGTGGGAAGTTTGCAAAGGATCGGTGATGGGTCGTAGTGGGATGTTTGCAAAGGTGGTTACGCCGGACAACGGAGACGTGACAAGGTTAGACTAAGAGGAGCTTCGCCCCTAAAGGTGTTCCATTACGGTTCGTAACAGTTTTTATTTGTGTGGAAAAACTTCAAGTCAAAGTAACGATAAAAACATGGTATTTAATTTTCTCATAACTGAATCATGAATCCTCTGAGCAGGGTCATTGCTTTGCGTTGAGGGAGTGAGCATGATCTCGGACGCAGCCCGTCATCGAGTGTAGTCTCGGATATCCGAGACCGCTGTTCTTATAATAGGAAATTCCAGCGCCGACAATGCCCTCTCCACGCTGGCCAGTGTGACTGGTACAGCGAGGTCCACTTTCGTTAATATAAGCAGCTCGGGTTGCCACTCCTTTCGTCTTTCGCAAAATTTCAACACATCTTCACATTGGAATCCTTGCCTGAGATACGCGCTAATACTGTCCCCTGAGACATACATCAATGCTCACGTTGAATGACCTTGGTTGTTCCGGATTTCCAACTTTTTCCTTGAACCAAAAGCCGATAAAAAATATTGCGGTTTCACTCCGGAACGAAATAGTAGATAAGGTTTCGGTTACGTTTTCGTTCCGGTCAATAATATATATATATATATATACATATATATATATATATATATATATATATATATATATATATATATACACGCAGTGAAACAGACACGCGTACGAAGCGATTTATTGACGTTTCGGCCGCGAGTCCGGCCTATATATATATATATGTTGGGGATGCTGACGCGCTCGTCAATTGATACATATATATATATATATATATATATATATATATATATATATATATATATATATATATATATATATATATATATATATATTCGTTTTCGTTCCGTTCCGACACAATGCGCGCGCTATCCACATCTAACCCCGCCCCCTCTTCTGCCGACGCCTCATTTTCCCTGTGGAATGTAAGCCAGAAAGCACGGTACGTTCGTTTGCACGTGCTCGCTTTGTATTGCAGCGATGTTTAGGGTGTCCGTCGACGTGGGAAGGGGGCCGGTAGTTCGCCGTCCTGCCTTACTCTTCCTTCGTTCTGTGAGCATGCGCACAAGAGAGAGTGTGTTGTTCTTCGCTAAGACGACGACGTGCGTGTGTGCGTGCGTTTGAGTAACGGCTGTAATCAGGGGTGCCGCAGACGCGGACGCGCGCCTCCTGCACCTGCGCTTAGAGGCCGCCCGCTGTGGTTGATGGTGCCGGGCCGAGGAGGTAGTGGCGTCGGTTTCGACCGTGGAAATTGACGCATGCTATATGGTTGGTCTCGAAGCCGGAAGTGGCGCTCGATTCATCCGCGACGACCGGAAGTGGTGAGAAACACTAAGGCAGGCGTATTGCATGCAGCGCTTGGGATGATGCGGCGCGTTTGAGCAGTGGTTCGGAGGTTTCACCAGCACATTGAGATACGTCGGGTCCCTTTGGAGTCTTTTTTTTTTTTTCTATACTGCAGACCATTCATGGCCCGTGCGGGCGTGGGCAAGAAGTACACTAGTGGATGAGGGTACATGGAGACAGAAAAGAAATAGTAATAATAATACATAATATAAAAATCTTGGGGAAAATTTCATACACTGGATAAAGTTCACGAAAGGGTCAATGTTATTGCGACACAGAATATGCGAGGGTATCATTGTATTGAGACTGAATGAAGGCATTGCTGCTACGGTAACAGTAGACCACTTATACTAGTCTACGTTAGCTAACACTAGTCGACATTAGGCAGCGCGATCCAGTGTTAGTAGTGTGCGAGTAATTGTGGTATTCTAGGGCTCCACATGCCACCGTTCATCACGGATTGGCGGGAAAAAGGAGGTTATGCTGAGATAGGCTTTCAGAAGGGGGCGAAAGACGTTCCTTCATAAGTGTGATGCAAGCGTGGTTCTTGTATATCTCTGTGTTACGTTTCACAGCGGGCAAGGGAACAGGTCAAAACCGGTCACGGAGGTCTTCTCATCACTCGAATTCTAACGCGCGTGGCACGCACATTACCGCGCTTCCTACTCAACGTCCCCCGGTAGCAGAGCGATTGTACGGCGTTCAGTGCGCGCAATAGGGTGTGTACCCGGTGGCTCGCAAGTCCTGCCGTGTGGAAGATGCGGGCTTAAATTGTCGACTGATTAGCGAGAGAAATAGCTTCCCGAAAATAGGCGGATAGACGAGGTGGTGCGCGACGATACGAATCTATGGGGGAACACTGCGCGCGCTTTAATTGGTGGCCCATTAAAAGCCCGCGCGCTATAGCCGGAAACGTAAGCATTCCTTCCAAATGTATGCATGCATGTATGTATGTGACTGTTTTTTCCGCAACGCTGGCTACCGAATGCAACGTGGCTGATGTGTTCATCCTCAGATGCGCGGTGTATTACGCCTGTTTCGGGGAGTGGCCAGTTAGCGCCAGCGAAGTTTAAAGAAGAAAAAACAAAACAAAATGAAGACTAAGTGAAAGATGCAGGCGGTGAATAAATGAGAGACACGAAATCCGAGTTCCTTCCTTCAAGACTTTCCTTCTCTAATGCGGATGCGCAAGTCGCCGCGCGCGCCTCTCCGGTTTCCACGAAATAAGTGGAAGCCATTACCGGGGAGTGAGATCTCTGTGCTGTCCGCGGAGTGCGCAGTCTGGCTCGCGCATTAATGCGCGCGATTTCAGCGTACAGCCAAATTATTCAAATGACCTTTATTTCTTCTGGCCTTACGGTGTATATAAAGACACGCTCGCGTATCGAATGATAGGCGATCGGCATCTCCTTATGCTGAATATATCCGCATTCTGAGCCCCGCGGAGGAGATCGCTTGCGACAGCTTCGTTTGGCGGCCACATAGGGCAAGGCGTACCGGCTTCTGTACTACGTGCTACGTGCTGTATAAGATGAGCACGATTGGTATGACGTCGGATGGCGAAATGGAAAACGCGCCTCATAGCAAGAAATTATATTTAGATTCTATCTGTAATTCGCCCACACATACAGATAAACAGAAGTGCACTCATATGCTAGGGGAGCAGATTTGGACAGCGCTGCATGTCTCGTGCCTCTTTCATAGGCGTGCGTAGTGTTTCCCATCAGTGGAAGTGGGGGAGGCGGGGGGGGGGGCAATGTTTTATTGTAGCTCCCCCCTCCCCTACTCTACCCGTTGATCGAGTCGAAAAGGCAACATGCCTCACAATGGATGAAAAGAAAAAATGAAAATGAAGAGATGACGGGCCTCTCACACTGGCCTGCCTTTGGTTCCTGGCTTTCCGGGGGCAAAGATAGAAAGTAAACATCCCCCCTTAGGTGACTAAAACGGGGTGGGGTGGGGGGGGGGTGCGGCTCTTCTATTAATGTGGGCACTCCTCACTCTCGTCCTATAATCATTTGTAGACATACGTCACGGCTCGGGCCATTTAGTCTTTTTCTATGTGTCTTTTCGTGCTTGCTTTCCAGTTCTGCTAGCGCAACTCCCCAGTGGTAGCGTAACGATACACGTATTGGTCTTCCGAAGCGCCGGCGCCTACGGCTTTCCAGACAAGAGTCGTATCGCACTTAGTTTATTCCCATTGCTACCGTTCGCTTTGAATCTCCTCATTTCGGCGCAGCTACTGTCGCATTCCAATGCGAGCTCTCCGGTAGCGAGCATGCTACCTGGTATAACATTTCACGAAAGCACCATAGCCCGTAAATGCGTGGAGAGTCGCTATTGTAATGAGTGTTATGGCGACGTTTCCCATAACGATCGTTAGTGATTTTTTTTTTTTCCTTATGGATAATGTTCCCGTTTAGACGAGCCAGTAGCGAGCTCTGGGGCGACAGCAAAAGTATCGGTAACACGAAAAGAAAAAGTGGGGGGGGGGGGGGGGCGACTTCAAAGCACGAAGTGGTTCCCGCTTTTACCGACAGGGCGGCGCCACCTAACTCGCCCCTTAGGCGCCGACGATGCGCCGAAGGCGTCGCTCGTTTTCGCCGCGGGTGGCGCTCGCTACGTTATGGGGGCTCGCCTCCTCGTAAATTGACAGTAATCGGTCGGGTCCCGTCTCGCGAAGCTTTCCGCATCGCACCCCGATTGTTTGTATATGTGTTGCGGGGATGTACGTCGTCGTTGTCATCGCTTGCGCGTCGAGACATGTTGCGACACCGTAGGGGTTGGCGCATCTGCGCTTCCATCTTCTTATCTAGTCAACTTCGAGGCACGTACACACAGCCGGGGGAGTGGTCGCCGTAGTATGTTTTTACGATGAGGCGGGTAAGGTGGGGGGGGGGGGGGGGGGGGGGGAGGTGATAGGCTTGCGTATGCGGTAGATTACCGCGAGGGGGCGCAGCAGTATGAATGCTAGGCATGTGTTCGGCACTATATATAAGCCATAACAGGCCCATAGGGCGCCATATATTTCGTACGGCGCGTGCGTTGAGTGAGCATAACCTTGGGGCGGCGCTTTAATTTCCCGGAGGATAATTGGCGACGTATGAGCGTCTTGTTGGGGAGTGTTCTACAATGCCAAGTGATGAGGGAAGGGTAGGAGGAAGCTGGGGTCTCTTGGATCCAATTATGGTCGATCGTGAGCACGGGTGGGACCTCTTGCTTCCAGGGGAACAGCGTTCTCCAGCGGCGCGAGCGTTAGGGTCGTGGTGGGTGCGGTGTCGACCGGTGGGAAGTACTCTGGCTGTCCTGTGTGTACAGAGACTGCTCAGTGTGCTGACCGGAGAGAAGGTTCTTCGAACCTGTATATAAGAATAATAATAAAAAAGAAGCCGTGTGTGGCATGTGTAGTTGATTTTTGACATCATTGGTCGCGTATTGGTTGCGTTCAGATCTTGCCCGTACGCGACGTCCGGCGCCGAAGGCGAACCGCGTATTCTTCAGGCCAGAGGCTGGGATACGTGAACGACGTGTTTTCGGAATGCGCGAGCGGCGGTGTATTGAACTCGGGGCGGTTTACTTTTGTTTGACAAAACCGTCTATTTGTTGCTCCGTGTTTCATCTATTCCTTTGCGCCGTCTGGATGAGGTTAAGGTGTAAAAAAGTCGCAGAAGTTCGCTAAGAAATGTTTCGCATTTGAAAGAAACATAGGATGAGAACGTTTTGTTCGGACTGGCCCATGCACCTGTTGGACCCGTATAACCGCTGTGTGTGTGTGTGTGTGTGTGTGTGTGTGTGTGTGTGTGTGTGTGTGTGTGTGTGTGTGTGTGTGTGTGTGTGTGTGTGTTTCATCAAATTATGACGGCTGGGGCTGTGCCCCTCACCTGGGGACCGTCAGTGCGTCATCACACATACACGCAAGATGCCCACGTGCATATGTTCGCCGCCGCGACCTTGACCTAAGGAAGACTTCGAGCACTTACAAGCAAGTGAAAGCCCTGCTTATCATTGTGTATGTAGGTCGCGGGTTCAGATCCCACCCACAGAAATCGTGCTTCATTCGTCCACTTCCTCTCGATTTATGTCCTACTTACTACACTACACTTAAAAGCAACAAATAATGCTCCCTATGCTTTCCATGGATTCATTGTCTGTTGGATTCATTTAGTTGTGCCTTACAAAGAAACGAGCACCTCAAAGAAATTCCCCTTCTTTCGTTCTTGCTTATGAGATGTTCGATAGAGAGATGAAGCTAAGTGTACCGCGAAATCGGACATTTACATGTTTCCGCCGTCGCCTTCGCGGTGTCGTGTATACTGTAAGAAGACCTTTTTTCTTCCTCTTCTTTCTTTTATGCGTGACCGTATCTCTGTGTGCCATGCCCTACATATCCCCCGCCTTGCATTGCACTGGCATCCCGCTGTTCCGAATTTCTTTCGGTGGTGTCGCCCAAGAGGGGCTTGGCGCGGCCAGAGAAACCACTGACTTTCTGCGCGGTCGCAGCTAATTTCTGCATGCGCAGTTTGTCAGCCCAGCGCCTGTGCGCGTACAGGTATATAAATATTACATGCATACGCGGAGCACACGGTAGTCGGTCGCGCAAAGCCGCGTCTGTCTTTGGATGAACGATGTCCCGCGACGAAGGCTACTGGACTGCGAATTTTCGATTGTTTTCGCTTCGCAGCTAAGCTCCAAATAAACGAGCGCCGGCGAAATAGCTCGGAAGCGGCGTGCGCGTTTCGGGCAATGAGCGAGCACCCTCGGCTTGTCCTTTAGAGCTGAGAGAAAGGATCACAGCGTGATCGCGTGCGAGAGAGAGAGAGGGAGAGAGCACAAGGCAAAACGTGGCTCGTCGAAAGCGCGCATGTCAGCACATGCATCATTTGTCTCTGAAATTGCGTGGCTCCGCGGTTTCAACGTTGGCCTCATTTTCCAAAGGGTACATTCGTAATGCCCCAACCACGTGGCGTAGACGGCTGCGCATGTTCACTTTTCTATATCTCCAGTGTTTCTTTCTTTTTTTCTTTTTTTTTTGCCTCACTGCGACCATATGTGGATGTGTATGCAAACGTGGATAACAGCTTTGACTCTGGAAGCGAACTAATTTTGTCTCCGCTGTGCGGTTCGTACCGATAGACCTCCCGCCGATCGCCTCTGGCAGGAAAAAAAAAATGATTTCAGTGCCTGCGAGTTGGACTAACGATACCACCCTTAGCGCTACCGGTGCTAACCTGTGCTCGGAATCTTATTGATTGAACATGCATGTATACGATCTCTCTGCGACCATGGAAACTCTGATAACTAGAGATTTCGGATAAGTGTTCCTCTGACCTTTGTTTCTGCTTAAAGCAACCGCTACGTGATAGTCTTTTCGGCCGTGAAGGCGGTATAGATAGATGAAGTTAACCCACATTTGCCTCGTCTTACTTATTAGAGTAATTATTCATTCGTAAGTTGTAATGCGGAAATCAACACATCGTTCGCGTTTGTCATCTAGCAGGTGATCGTGTATATGTTTGCTGTGAAATCGCTCAGAGACGGCGCCACCGAAGTCAGCCTTTCGCTGGCGTTGGCATGATCGTTGATCCGTAGGGTGTACGAATATTCTAAATCTTCGAGTCGTCGAATGTTAGTATTGCAGGAGCGTAGTATTGCAGGAGCGTAAACGAACACACATAGAAAACTGAGACTCGCGCGCTTCTGTGACTTTCTGATGTGTCACTGTATTTGCGCCCTTATACATACATGAATTTGTACCAACTAGACCGGTTATCCGCCCCCGTATAATGCAACTGTCTAGGCATGGGTGCGTTGGGTTCTGAACATGGCTTCTTATAATTTCCGTAACATCTGCTCCGGATTCGACGATTACTCGGTTCGTCATTCGATGCGGTATCGAAAATCGCCGTTCGCACTCGCTGCGTTTCTTTCTTTGTGTGTCCCTGCGCATAAGGTCCCTGTATAACGTCCCTGCGCATAAGGTCCCTGCGCAGGTAAAGTCCCTCTATGTAAACATAGGGGGACTTTACCTGCGCAGCCTCAAGTTCGCCATCTATTGACGCTCATTTATTGGCTCACGGGGCAAATAACGACTCTGATTGGCAGGAAATGCCAGCGTGGCCGCCTGTGACGTGGGTACATCCGGTCACTCCGGTATGTGTAGTGTGAGCACTGACGCCAAGAGAACCGAACCAGCACGGTGACAGAGGCGTGAAAAAAGAGAGTGAGTTGACAATAAATGTCATGTCACTGTCATGCGACAGTGATGCCCCTATCATGCGGCCATGCGGCTGTGATACCACCGCCATGTGGCTGTGATGGCATCGTCACACGACCGTCGTGCGACTGTGATGGCACCGTCACACGAGCATAGCTCATACCATCGTTATGCCAGAGTTATAGCACCTTTGTTACGCCAGCGTCGTTATTCCGTATTGGTCATGCTGTGAATCCTCGTCATTGAGTCGTTTTAAATGGGGGGACCACCCGGCCTGTCTCTACCTCGCTCTTTTCCTCAAAAAGAAAGGTAATGGAGGTTAGCGACCGCATCTTTCTGCTCTTTGGCTATGCTGCATTTCCTTGACATTTGCGGACGTTTTTCTACTTATGTGTCTTTCATTAGTGCCGGTGGCATCTTAAACCAAACAGGGCCGAATGCATTCCTAGTAATTACTACTTATAATGCTGCTGGACTTGAGCAACGGCAGGTTTTGGAGCTTCACTGGGGCCCGAGATTGCTTCCGGCTTCTGCAAACATGCGTTTAAATGGGTGGTCCGAACGCTGGCTTTAGCGCCAGTCAGTGGATTGGGCTTCAGCAACGCCATTTCCGAACATCCATTCCCGCCACTGCAACACTTCTAATACGTAACAGCATAGACGATGGGTGGAAAAAATAATACGCGAGGTGGCGTTCCAATCATGAAAGCAGCGTATCTTTGATGACGATGGAGAGCCGTTGGAAAATAGAATTCTTTCATTAAAAAAAAATATCGCACCTCGTAATTTCACAAACTACGTCGACCGAAAAACCCCACGTCATATCACGGGAGTGACGGAGTGGGTTTATCACGCTAACATGAAGAGTGCTGTCGAGGCTCCCCATCTCTCAGCGTCCCTTCCGTCTCCCTCGTGCAACAGCAAAAATCCAAGATGGATGACATGATAAGGAAATTTGGAAGTTAGGCAGGCTTGGTAAGAGCGTGTCGTCAAGTGCCTAATCGGTGCGTTTTGGGTGATTAGGTTTACTCTAGTTATTACATAACCACTGCTTCGTTTATTATGAAGGAGTGGGTACTTGGTAAATGTAAGCATTTTGGTCAAGCGTAAATGAAGCCTTCGCGAATCGCGTAAGTGATATTAACTAAAAAAACAAGACCCTAGGAGCTTCGTAGGGACTGGTTCTGATGGGAATGCCGTAAAGACGAGGCTTTTTTTTTTCATTTTTTAGCTCGCTATATCTGACCTGGCAATCTCTGTAGCTTCGTGTCACTTTTTTTTTCACTTTTTTTTAAGACAGATTGTGGGATGCAAAGTGCATGTGCACACTAAGAACACATGCATCCAGCTAAACCTTTCCCAGAGCTCAAGTGACGTTGATGTAACAATAAATAAGAAAAAATGATCACGAAATACTCGTCTGATACCATTAAAAAGTTATGACCACGGCCATGATCGATTGGTTATTGAGAACGCCTCTCTCAAGTCGCTTTCGAGCTATCTGCTTGAAGAAAGATTTCATTATTATATATAGTGGGTTTATATCTTTTTAAAGCATCACAACGTTTCTTGAAGAATGAGAGCTATATAAATTACGGCTACGTTACTATACCATCGGGTGTCTCCAGACTTCCTCCTTCCAGATAACCTAACGAGCTCAGTATTTGTGCACGATTTAATGACGTTACGTTAATTGATTTTTTGAATAATTAACCTTACGCGGCTAAAGCGAGCGAGTGTATCGTGAATATCATTCTGAAAATGATCTAGCTAAGCGCATGAACCTTCCACAAACTCGTTTCTTGCAATAGCTACGCGATCAATATACGTCGTATTCGAAGGCTCGCTGGAAAGAGAAACTGGCGCGCGAACAGAGGACTGTGATTATCCTACTCCGCTCAAAATGTACCGCAACTGTGACGCTTAATTTTAACCTTACATTGTTGAGTCAGCGTAGCTGAGGATGCCGGAGGCACTTTTACAGTGTCTAAGGACAACAGGCCTGCACTAGCGGCTGTAGCCTGTATTGGTTCTTTTTATCTGATAGACATGTGTTAAGTGATTGTCAGCTCCAATAGCGACCCATAGTGATAATGTACCTTAGCGCCCTCTTTATCTTTTCCTCACCATCATCATCATCATCATCATCATCATCAGCCTGACTGCGCCCACTGCAGGGCAAATGCCTCTACCATGTTCCGCCAATCAACCTGGTCCTGCGTTTGCTGAGGCCACGTGATACCCGCAAACTTTTTAATCTCATCTGCCCACCTAACTTTCTGTCTCTCCCTCGTACATTTGCCTTCTCTTGGACGAGCGGTTATCTTGCCTACGCGCTACATGCCCGGCCCATGCCCATTTCTTCTTGATTTCGACTACGATGTCCTTAACACCCGTTTGTTCCCTGACCAACTCTACTCTTTTCTTGTCGCTTAAGGTTACGTCCATCATTTTCCTTTCCATTGTTCGCTGCGTCGTCCTCAATTTAAGATGAACCCTCTTTGTAAGCCTCCATCTCTCTCTCTCTACAACCTCAAGACAATCTTTCAGGGGAAGACGGACGCTTGAAGTTATGAGAAACGGTTGATCAAGGAATATCGCTGGAGCCAACGTTTCGACAAATAGACTTGGCGAGTGGACTTGACGTTTGGACTTGACGGTGGACTTGACGTGTTGGCTTGACGGTGGACTTGGCGAGTGGACTACGAGTGCACTGGACGTGTTGGCTTGACGGTGGACTTGGCGAGTGGGCTTGACGTGTGGACTTGACGGTAGACTTGACGTGTTGGCTTGACGGTGGACTTGGCGAGTGGACTTGACATGTTGGCTTGACGGTGGACTTGACATGTTGGCTTGACGGTGGACTTGACATTTTGGCTTGCCGGTGGACTTGACATGTTGGCTTGACGGTGGACTTGACGAGTTGGCTTGACGGTGGACTTGACTAGTTGACTTGACGTGTTGGCTTGGCGAGTGGACTTGACGGTGGACTTGACGTGTTGGCTTGACGGTTGACTAGACGAGTGGACTTGACGGTGTACTTGACGAGCGGACTGGACGAGTTGACTTGACGAAGACAAGTGGGCTTGAAAAGTTATTCATGTTAAAAGACTGGGCGTGCAAACACGGGCACAAGAGAGAAGTCAAGACACCACAAACAAGTTATCTTGTCGAAACGTTGGCTGCACTGACATTCTCTGTTAAACGATTTTTCTTTACTGTCTTTTACGTTAAGAACCCTCCTCATTGTGCCCCAGTGCAGGGAAGCATACCAGATTATTCTTTCCGGTTAACTTCCCTGCCTTTCACTTCTTGTCTGTCTCTCCCTGAGCTTATTTAAAATCTTCAGTAATGCGCGGAAAGGAGTAGTCCACCTTTATAATGGTACAATATTTTCTTCATTTTTTATTACTAATAAGTAAGCGCGAAGTGCTTTTAAACATAACTAAGTTCTTTTAAAGTTGGGGGGTGGGGGGCATTTATTCATGGTCCATTGTGTACTTGTTTAGTTATTTTATTACGCGCGTCCAAACGCATATCGAACACGTCGAATTGATGGAAGCCGGTCTTACACCGGAGTTCGAGCGAGCGTAAGGGCTCGTGGTTCGAAACATCGCTAAGAGATGGCGCTTTTGCTTAACCAGTATAATCAACACTGCATCCTGAGCGTGGGGAGTTGTCCTAGAGCGACTGCTCCCTGTTTCGCCACTCAAACCCTGTAACGGGCAATGTATCATTAGCCTAGCCACTGCATGCTCTCCTACGAGATTTCGCATACAAAAGAAGCACAACGCTGCGCTATTTACTATGACTAACAGCTCTATTGTAAACCGCCTCTGTTTATGACCACTCTAACTAGGTCCAATTCTCTTACTGTACCCCGAGTTTTTATTACACTCCCTCGCATTGGTTGCCTCGTTCTTAATTCACGTACCTAATAGCTGCACAGATTTCACGACAGGTAGCATCTATATAAACAGAGCAACACCCTGCGGATGAAGGGGTTGCCTTCAGTTTCTTTATTTCTTCCTGGTATCGCTGTCTGCGGTACTTGGGAAACGGGATAGTATAGATCGGCTTATCCGTACTGCAGTGGGCGCACGCGCAGCTCTCCGAGAGCGAAGGCGAACGGATATGCAGCAGCGGCGCAGACACTAGATACGCCTTGTCTTCAGCCGCACTGGAACAGCCAGCGCAGGCGGCTTCGGATCCATTTTGCTTCGAGACTCCTTGGGTATGGACTCTCTTCGAGCCCTACTAACACGCCGGTGCTTACATTTCCAAGCTGCGTGGTCTGCCTGCATCGCGGACACACGCACATCAGGCATGCGTCCGTGGGGCTGAAGTGCGCACGCGGGAAAAATAAATAGGTAGATAGAGAGAGCCGAGGCGCGGTGTGGCGCGCGGCGATAACCGAAAGGAGCGCAAGACAGATTGGTCCTCGCTTCTCCCCGGCGTGGTCGCGTCCGGCGTCGGCTGACCTCGACTCGCAAATGAATATCGAAATTAACGGCGTGGCCGCCGCCGCCGCCGCCGCTGCATGGGACACGAGGAGCAGCAGCAGCAGCTTCCGACGAGGTGGTGCATACGGTGGCGTCGGTCGTCGTCGCAGTGGTTCGCATAAGAGAGGCTACTCCCTCGAGCTGCTTGCTTGCCGGGGCGCTGAGAATTGGAGCAAGGACGGGCTCGCGTTTCCATCTCTACTTGGCTTCGCTCGCAGCTTCGTCTTTGGCTTCGCTCGCTTTTGCCGCGGGTACCTTCTTTTTCTTGCGACCGTGTCTCGCTCTGTAGTCGCGGTGAAAGGAAGACGGGTGCGTTTTTTTTATTTACTGCCTTGATACGAAAGCTGGGTCTCTCTGTTTTTTTGCAGAGACAGTATCTCTCTTAAGCATCGCGCGACGCGCTTCCCGCGATTGTGTTTTCTGGCCTTGTTCGTGTCGACGACCGGTCGTTTTCGTGGCGCTTGATCGCATTCGCTTCCTCCCAGAGTTGGTACGCTAGCGCTGTATAGTTCTTCCCCGTACGCCGACGTTCTTTAGCTGCGAGTAGGTTGAATGATTTATTCAGCACACCGCGATGTGTGATACACAGAGTTTCCTGCGATATCTACTAGATGGAACTGTGGCGCTGCGATCGTTCAAACGTCATGGGAATTATGGGTAGTACGTGGATTTGCCCAGTCTTCGTGCTTGCTGCTTCGAACGCACCACTTGGGGCTTTGCTTACTGTTGTGTTTTGGCTTTTGTTTCGGATAAAAGAATGACTCGCTGTGAGCCTCGTGAGCTGATTTGGGTTGGGCAGCCTAAAAGGGTCGGGGTGGTGAGGTGGGACTGCTGAACTATTGCTGAACTTCGTCTTGCGTGAAAGCGGTGCCAGGTCACACGGAGTTACACGGAGCCAAAACAACGAAGCTTGGGCGAGTCCATGAATTGTCCATCATTCCCACTCTCGCTGAAGCGTGATGCGCTGCAGCTCCCGCATACACTGGCGCCAGCTTTCTATCCAGTGTACCAGTATGGAACTCTATGGCGTGATCCGCTACGTGCGCTGTTGTGGTCTCCCGAATGCAAGCGCCGCGGATGGCGCGGGTGATATCACGGAGCTTTTGACTGGATCATATTGTGGGTTTGTGTGGCTACCGCATTTCATACCACGTTGGAATATAGCCCGGCACAGTCTGTGCTCCTCCTGACGAGGCTGTTTAACGCGACGGATAGTATAGTAGCTTTCTGGCGCTAACTTTTTAAAGGCGAATGCCTTTTATGTCTCAGGTGAGCGTGACCTTCAGTGAAAAGGTAGCGTCAAAGCGAAATCGTACAAAAAAAAAAAAAAACTCACAAGAAAAAGATAGCTTTCTCGTTCGAATCGTCTTAGGCAAATGCATAAGGGATTGCGTGAATATATTGTAGTTGGTTTTCAGGGGGGGGGGGGGCGATGGGGGGGGGGGGGGGTCGAACACTCCATCCCCCAGTCGCCCCCCCCCCCCCTGGCTGCACCAGTGGCAGTTAGAGCGGT
Organism: Rhipicephalus sanguineus; assembly: GCF_013339695.2. NCBI lineage: Eukaryota > Metazoa > Arthropoda > Arachnida > Ixodida > Ixodidae > Rhipicephalus > Rhipicephalus sanguineus. Next base: position 24,127,688 of record NC_051184.2, read on the forward strand.
AATGCGTGCTAGTTGGTTGCTAGAACTGGCAATCATTTTTTGAGCGCAAATTTTAAACGCACGTACACAAGAGAACACACGAGGACAGGACGAAGACAGGACAGGACGTCCTGTTCTCGCGTCTTCTCTTCTGTATGTGCGTTCAAAATTTGCGCTGCAAAAATGATTGCCAGTTTTACGCACGTGAGTGGATAAGTCTCATCGTCATCAGACCGTCGTCTTCGTTGATATCGTCCATGTCGTTTGTTCTCCATGCTTCGTTCTTTACACACAGGCGTAATAACCGCCCACTGTTTTCTCCTCGAAAATCTAAACAATGCGTACATGCTGCAATTACGCTATAGTTCGCGTCGCAGTTAGGCAGACAAACTAAATGAAAAAAAAAAAAAAACATAGTCCAGATATTTTGAAGTAGAAAAGGACAAGAGAACTTAATTGGTGGGAGGGGTATTTGCAAAGCAGTGAGGAGGGATATGACGCCTAGTGAACGATGACATGTCGCCCAATGTAAAAATTACCACGGTCCACTGGCGTAGCCAGGGGTGGTGGGGGCGGGGGTTCAAACGTCCCTCCCCCGAAATTGTTCTATTTTGCACGATTATATGTACACGCACACATACAAACACACTCACGAACATACACGAAGGGTGGTCGACCTCACCCCAGCCCCTAAAAAAAATATTTCTGGCAACGTTCCTGCTACCGTCCTCTTATATTTGCAGGAAAGTTGTTTGTTTACCCTGCGGGCTATAATTCGATACTGTCGAAAAAAACTGTCATCGCCCGTGTGGGATTTTGGCGCAATCACCACCATCCATTAAATGTAATTCTCCCATCAAGCTGCAACTTCAAGCTTCGTGGAGGCTTCGTCGTCATCTGAACGGGAAGTCCCCAGAGATCGACCGCCGCGCCCCCTATCGCAGCGGCTATTTAACCCTATCATCGCTCGCTGCGTTTGTATGTGTTCTCGCTTAAGCTATAGGTTGATGCCAGTTTTTACTTGTCATTCGATCATTAAGCTGCCGTCCTAATATCACTTTCGAGGCATTTTCTGTAAATATGTCGTCGGTCGCTTGCGACGCCCGCCCGCTTTACCCGGCCCTTGAGCAGACGCCTGATAAGTATCACGTGTCACAAAGTCCGTCCCTGCATTTAAGATAAACATTTAAGCCTCGCGACTTTATATGTATAGTGTTTTAGGCATCACTGCCTGCGTGTTTATACACCACCACTTCCTGTGTGTCTCTATCGGTGTATAGAAGTGACGACGCTTCTCTCTCTCTCTCTCTCACTCTCTCTCTCTAAACGGCACCAATGTGTCCGCATAGGTGCGCGGAGTACAATAACCCATGCCCCTTCGGTCTTCGTCTTTTTCGCTCACTGCGGTCATTTATCCTGTCATTCTGTTTACCCCTTCCTAGCCCGACAGCGTAGGTACTAAGTATCCCGATTAATCTATAGGTATCATCTCTGGCCTCAATTATCGGCCATCTCCCCCGTCGTTTACGTGGATGCCACTGAATTTCGCCCTCTTAAACTCGGCCATTTTGCGGTGGACCGCAGTCCCCGTTTCAATGGCGCGTGGATTTTGGAGGCGTAATTTTGTCATTTATCCCGCCGCGTATCGCAGACGCCCGTCCAACGTCCAGCGGTGTGTGGCTCCTCGCTCATTGCAGGTGTTTATTCGTGTATCTTGGGCCGGACACCAGATCTGTCTCGTGGGTTTCCTCTTTAATGAAGTTTTTTCCCGATTGCCCTTGAAACTGGCAGGGGAGCCTGTTTGAAACAAAACCCTAGATTGGTGTACCGACCATACTTTGCGACGTCCTTGAGACCCTTGTCCAGTCCAATTAACGCGCTCAATCATGATTATTCCGTACCTTGAACGTTTTCCGAGAGCGGCGAAGTGGTGTACAAATATGTCATAGTTTGTGGAAAGCACACCGGTAGTTTTGGACTGGCTCACAACGTTTACTCGCTTCATTGCAGCGTTGTTGGCTCTCAAGGTAATTGAAGCTAATTTGAGTTAAACGATTGTAATCAGTTGAATTTCTCTCGTGTTTACCGCTGCTGAGAGGAACTCTATATGGGAGCTGTAGCGAAGACAATGACACAGGATGTGCGCAGTGGTTTCCTCGCCAGCGCAGTGGTCATAGGTAACGCTGACGCGGCAAACGAAGACGTTTGTAAAACACACTCCATGGCACAGGCGACAGAGAACGGTCGTCCCGGATCCCGTACTCCAGATGTAGTTTAAAATCGGAACCACGGGTACAGGCTCTGAAGGCGGGTATGTAATAAACTGGGCGTATTCCACGTAGATCTTGCGACAGTCCGCGGGAGTGTACGAGTGTTTGCGGTTTCGTCACTTGTTGACAGTGGAATTGATTCCAACCAGGGGCGTAGCCAAGGGGGAGGGGAGGGTTCCACTCCCCCCCCCCCCCCCGAAATTTCCAATTTTGCTTGCGTGTATGCATACGCACACATACAAATGCACGCACGAACATACATAAAGTATGGTTGAAACCCCCGGAAAAAAATTTCTGGCTATGCCCCTGATTCCAACACGCAATTTTTGTGAGCATTCTTAGCATACCCATCGACATGTTCGTTACTGATGATGCCGCAGTGGCTATGGTAGGAACTGAAGAGCGATATCACGCCCTTTGTCTGTTAGCTGATGCTGCAGCTGTCTTACTTCCAGAGCTTATTGATCTTGCGGCCCACGACGTAGAGCAGATAGCAGACACTTCAGAGCTCACTTGGAATCTTTAAATATGCTCCATTTAGTAATGCTTCTTATTCAATCGTGCGAAGTGCGCCGTGGAGTGCCGTGAGCTCGGAGTACTTATACGGCCGCAGCGCTATATTTGTAAGTGCTACCACAGTGCACATGTTTACTACATGTAATGACATAGAAGTTGGGGAAAGGAATCTCACACAGGCTCTTATATGTACTCGCCTAAGACGACTCAAAGGCGAAAGCCAACTTCTTTTTCTTCTCAGTCATTGTATTGATCCGCCCCGCCTCCCGCCCACCTCCTAAAGCTTTCTGCACCTAACATGGTTTTGCACTGCCTCCGTGATCGGCTCACCTTTGGCCAAGCGACGACGTTATACGATGACGCTATCATGTGACGTCATGATGACGTCACAAATTATCGCGATCTGTGTTGTTATGATGACGTCGTATCGTGATGTCATCACGTGATGATGCTTTTTGGCATCAATCGTGTTGATGCCGACGCCTCGGGACGCCGACGACGCCGGCGGTCAATTTTCGCGTTTGATTATCCATCTAAGGCTTTAGCCTTAATAACCTGCTCGGCTGGGTGACTAATTTGGGTTCTGCGTTTCGAGACGCCCCGCGGGCTCGTAAACGAGAGTCTTCATGCCTATACAGATACAAGCCCTGCTAAGGCAGAACAACAACGCGGAGGCAGCTCGCGCATCTATTTCGAGCACGTGACTTTGATCTGGTTCAGCCTGGTTCAGCACGCGTTGCACCCTTTTTACGACTAGACTATAGCACAGCGGCGGCACGAGCAACAAGCACGCGCCTCGATGTCTATGGGGCTTCGTCAACGGTACACCGTTGCTGGCTGTTGTTTATAACCTGCACGCGAGTGCGCGCTGTGTTGCTGTTACTTGGTTAGGCGGCGGCCCTGGTTAGGCGCTGTACTCCGTTGCGTACGCAGCGTACAATGCTGTGGAAGCTACGGAAGAAGTTCGGCAAGTATAAAGTGTATAACGACGCGCGGTTCACGGTCGACTTTCGTGGTTCGCGCGAGCCGAGCATGCGAGCCTGCGAAACCGAAAATGAGGACGACGTAAAACGTCTAAAAGAACAACGTGGCAACAGCAACTGCACGACACAGTTTGTTGACTCTTTGAGGCTGCAAACCGTGCTTCGCTTATTAATTAGCCTAGAAAGAACGTTTTCGCGTATACTTGCTACTAAACTTCTGTTCTTTTCTGATCTAACTGGCTTGTTGTGGAGTGGTTGAGGTTTGTATCACCTCGGTTGCCCCGTTTGTATATGTCCTCCAGCGCAAAAAGAAAAAAGAAAATGAAAAAAAAAAGTGGACAAGTAAGAAAAGAACATATAGCAAACTGCAACAAATAAAGAAAATAGCATGGTAATGGACAGTTCGCTTGTAGGAGTTCACTTTTCAGTAGAACGTTCACACACCCAAACATTTCTGTCCAAGTTGTACCCACAGTATACGGACTGACGCATCATTTCGTGCATAGATGGCTTGTACTGACGTCACTGAAACGGCCACGTTGGATCACCTGGCAACATGGTGGGACGCGAACTTTGTAATGTCACGTTAGTGTCATCAGTTCTCTCGCCATCCATGCACAGAGGCCCACACTGAAGCAGGTTAATCGCCAAGTGATTATACTGCCTTGACGTCATCTAAGCCGCCATGTTGGAGCCATGCTGTGCGTCCACGAACCTCACGTGCAAGCTATCGATAGCTATGCATAGCTGCTCATCACAAGCGCTTATCTAGTGGAGTTTCCACTAAGAAATGTTTTAGGAAGATGTTCGCCTTTGCTGGTAAACTCCCTATTCCTTTCGCGTTCTACGTGTTACGCCCTGTTTATTATACCGAGTCCCCCTAACAGGAACTTTATTTTGAATGCTTAAGTATAAAGCTTGTCTTGTTGCAATCACATTTATACATCGTTTCAAACCGTTAACTTTGCTGACTCGCTTAAGTATACTGATTGTTTTGTGTTGTTTCCTGCATTTGGTCTTGCGGTATTGAATATTTTTCGATATTTTGATTTCGCCCTTCGCCACCGCGCCACCCCTACCCCCCTCGATTCCTATGTAACGTCAGGATACATTCTTGGTGAGTTGTTATTTGCTAGACATATCGTAGGTAACGGAAAATTGTGAAAGAAAACAGAAGGACCGTCGCTTTTCTTTCCTCTCGTATTTCTTTCTTCTACTTCTTCTGTTTTCCCTCATTTTCGAGTTTTGCGCTATTTCAATATATCTTGTGTAACGGCCCTTCACTGTGCCCATGCGGGGCCAACATTTAAAATTAAATGAAAAACATCGGAACATCTTTTTGTTTCTAGTGCACCGACAAGAATTCTCCAAAGCCTCCACAGTGTTGCACGCTATGTTCGGAACGGAGCCGAGGGGGTATATGGCTCGCTTACGATTTACTGCGTGAAGGTTCGGCCTGCAACTCAGTGGGCGTGGCAGTCGCGTCGGCAATGGTTTCACGGGCGGTAATGGCTCGGCGGCAGCGGCGGCGAGGAGCATCGGTGTTTTACTGCTTGCAAGGCGCGCACGCGCACGCTCGTTGCACATACACGAACGAAACGAGGCGAGCCGGGCATGCAGCGTGTTTCACCGGTGCCCGGCCAAATTGGGAAAACAGTGTAAGCGTTGGGGCCGGGCACCGCATCGACGCATTGCCGGACTGGTCGCGCCACGCTTAGCGATATCGCGGATGCACGCGAGGCACCGTGAAATACGGGCACAGACACGGTCGTTTAGGCTTTGCTATCACTCTAGCTTGACCTAAGGAAGCCGACAGCCAATATTCATGGCAAGAGTACAATAGAAAGATTTGCGCTCATAGCAACTTGCGTGCTACGGCGGCAACGCTGCAAGCTTCGTTGAAAGCTGTCCTTGATGAAAGCACCGCGATCGTGTTTAATGGATCCTTATTTATGAACGAGGCTTAGCCGCTAAACTCCCGAATTCGTATTCTTCGGGGCAGTATGAGAACTTTTATGTTTCTCCCTTGCTGATTTCTGACCTATACTAGCAAAGAATTTCAGAATTTCGGCAGACAACTGCCGGGAGCATATAACCACGATCGCTGTAAAAGGAATTGAACTAAATAAAAGAAATATGAATAACAACGAATGTGTGATATGTGTGAAATAAATGCATTAGCACTGCCCTTAATTATCTCATAGTGCCTTGATAGTCCACGTTAACGAACATTAGTGAAGAACTAGCGAAAACTAGCCAACATTGGTTAACTGTAACCAACACTATACTCCGTGTCAGGCGCAACGCTGTCAAAACTGTGCAAGAAGTTCGTTCAGCAAAATGTATAACTCCACACATCTCGTGGTGGGCTTTCGTGGTTGCAAATGCACGTGCGAGCCATGCACGGAGTTAGCACGGTGTTAGTTTCTGAGGCACAAAACATCTTCATGTACTACTCAGCCTAAAGAAGGAAACGGAATCGCATTATGGGTGGTAAAATCGATAACTATTTCGTAGTGCGAACGCATTTAGCGCAAGGAGTCACCCTAGCCTCTACAGTGTTGCACTCGATGCGTGAAACGGAGTATAGCCAACAGAGAGCAAACAGCGAGCGGCAGCTAACATTACTGAGTGCTTGTGTTGTGCATTTAAGTACGGTAGCTTCGCACAGTAGACTTCAAACAAACTATTACACTTTTTAGGGGCGAAGCTCCTAAAGCCGTGGGTTTGTCCCTCCTAGCTCGAACGTGACCGCCTATGCCGCGCGTATGTGCCAGTGGTGATGGCAACGAAGCAGCGCGAGTGTTCTTGGCCCAGCGCAGGGACGAAGAAGACGTTGCAGTTCTTTCTCTGATCGATAAAGCGTGTTTGTTTGTCGTGCTCCGTGTCCTCGTCGATCCCACGTCGTTACACTGGTGGAGGTGCGGGGTAAGCTTCATGCTTGGCACTCCATCGCGGAGCCGACAATCGAGCCCGGAATCGCCACCACGCGTCGAAACACCGGTCCGCCGATACAGTCGCCGTCATGACCGTATACCTCGCACCCAACCTGTCTATCGGGGACGTCAAGTGGTTTATAGACGCTGCGTTACGTGACTACGACAACAAGTACAAGAACCGTCCGTTTGTGCTGGTTGGGGGCTTCAACGTGGACCTCATTGCCAATGACTGGCTCGTGCAGCACATGCTTTCCAAATACGCACTCAGATGTATCCATATGCGACGTACCACGATCCGAGGGACGTGCGTAGACTTAGTGTTTGCAAACTTCCCACTGCAGCCAGTACAAGAACCTCTCTCGCTTCATTTCATGGACCATAAAGCCGTCATAATGAGGGGACCTCGCAATCCAGCCGCCATGACAACTACGAAATGAAAAGAACAAACGAAGAAACGAAACAACAAACGAACAAGAACAAAATAAAAGTTGATTTTGTATAATATACGCACAGTCTTACGTCTTTCTGATGATGTAATGGGCTAACTTTCACGGGAGAGTTACGGTTTACCGATGATCTCCCCCTCTCGAGCTTCGCCCACTTATCATCATTCATTCCGTGGATATGGCGTGATTTTTTTCTTACTTAGCTCATCCAAATTCTAACACACACAGGTAATTATGCAGCATGAGCCCGGGTTCTGTGGAATGTTGCTCTATCGGCGACATCAAGAGTGGACCACCTCCCTCTTCTTCTCATCTACCTTTCCCTTTTTCTCCTTCCCCAGTGGAGGGTAGCAAACCTGCATGGCTCAGTACTGGCTAACCTTCATGCATTTCATTCGCCTTCTCTACTACACAAACACACATGAGTGTTGGCATTACTCACGCCGAAGTATGTATTGTCTCAGTTACAGTTTGTGCAAATTGCAGTGTCTATTAACTCCGCAGCTTTACGTGCAAAACCCAATGATAACGAGGCTTGCTGTAGCAGTGGACTCCAGATTTAATTCGACCAGTTGGAGCTTCTTAGCGCGCAAGTAAATCTAAGGACACGGATGTTCTTGCATTGCGCCCTCATCGAAATGCAGCCGCCGCGGCTCGTATTCGAACCCGTGTTGTCGAGCTTAGGAGGCGCCACAGCGGTTAAACTGGGCGGCTCTCGTTTACGCAAACTCGTGGCGTACATGCTTTCTGTTGCTAGGAGTAAAACTGGAGGCGACCCTAATCGCTACGTCTCTGGTAGCGGCACTTGCACGTCGGCATTCGTGTGTCCCGGTATATTCCTTGGGTTAACTGTGTTTCGTCGCACTGCCGAAGCTGATGCTCGGAGGCCACACAGAAGGAAGAGCGTGGTTGATATGTGCTCCGACAGGTGCCGCGACGATCGCAGCTGCTCACAATAAAACCGCACGCTGTTTCAGTGAACTCTTTCGATTAATCTTGATTAAATATTCTGACAGTTAATTGACCCTTAAGTAAACTTATGCTCCAACATCATGCCTTTCCAACATAACTATCAACTTGAGCCAGAGTCGTCGATTTCGCACCAGTTTTACTTTTTGCAATATTGTTTTTTTAATATTGGGAAAGCGGTAAGTAAGTACTCTACCGGAAGTGTTTGGAAGACAGGCAGGAGTGGCACGCGGTGCTCGTGCCACTATGAAACGTTGTTTAATAAAGAACCTGTTTACCAGATCGTTCCTTGTTTGACGAACCAAAAATCTGTCATCATCATAAACGGATACGTGCCACAGAAATCGGGTAAATCCCACTACTCACCACTGGTTCACTAAAACTGAGGAAGGCAACAGTTAGCCCAACAACAAATGGTGCGAAACGATGGCAGTGAGCCGAAGACCCCGAGTACGTACAACGAGAGAACACTAGGGAACGGGAAAGGCAACGGCGGCTGCGAGAAGACCCCGAAGCGATGGAGAGCCTACGCCAACGACGACGTGCCCGTATAGATCTATGAGAGGTGCGAACGCTTGGTTTCAGCGCGAGTTTCTGTCTCTGGAGTTTGGACATCCGTGTCGTTTCTGTGACTGTCAGTGGTTTAACTCGAACCTCTCTGCGCTGAGAATCAGCGTAGAAGTAACCTAGCATCACCTAGCTGATGTTTATAGCAACGGGTAATGAGATATAGAAGCAACCTATAAGCAACCTAGAAACAACCTGCATCACTTAGCTAAGGCCTAGAAACAACCTAGAAGCAACCAGATTAGTCTTCAGAATAGTCCAGTTTTGCTGTTTTTAAGCTTTGCGCGGTTTAGTGCAAGATTCGCGAATTTTTTTCTGGGAAATCGTGAAAATGTGCGTGTCGCAAAATATATTTTCGGTCTAAACTTACTGTTGTGTTAAACACGCACGTCGCTTGCAGACTTTCCCTTGAAAAAGGCCGCAGGCCATAACGAAAAAAACGTCTATAACTGTTTTTTTTTAATGCATTGTGCAACTTTATGTATCCTTTGGTATCTCTTTTTTATTTTTTCAGTAAGTGCTTCTGCCGCGGTGATAAAATGGGGCAGCCGGCTTTCAAGCACGAAACAGCCACCCCCTTATCTGACATGCCGCGGGATGCATACCTCACTATAGGGGGGCGAACTTCCATGCGGCTGGAGAGATGTAGACCTGCATGGCTACGCATTTTGGGCCGGTTGCGTTGCTTCGTGGGAATATAACTTTTACACGCCTCCCCCCCCCCCTGAACTCCCTTCTCATCATATATCTCCTGTCGGAATAAGTGATACAGAAGTGGTTTTCTTGACACCAAATGTGTCATGCCTGAGCGTACTGGCATGGTTCCGACTGGTATGAGAAATCTGTGCTCGTGTGCTTGCCTTATCTATCGCGCGACTCAGGCTTAGTGTAATACAAAAGAATAGCGCATAAAAACAAGGTAAGATGACAGGATGAGCGCTATGCCTGCTTCCTACATGGCTATATTTCTAACAAGGATGACGAATAATAACAAAAACAGCGATCAAGGAAAACTAGAAGTCGGAACGAAAGGAGAGATCAAAAGTATTGAAGCTTATCGATCTTCGAATTATGCCTACGGGATTTGTTACGATGCTTTTTAGATGCGAAGTATCTTATGGCGGAGTTCAATCCGGTGGTGGTGGTGGTGTGCGGCGCGACCACCCTTACTGCGCATGCGCATACCCTCTCCACTCACCCCCTTCACTTCTCCTCTCCACATCCCCTCCCCCTTTCCACTCTTCCTCTGAAACTCGGGCTAGACATGCCGAAATTCATCGCGGCGCAACTCCGCGATGAGCACCAGCGCATGCGCGTCCCCTCCCCCTCTCTCTCCTCTCCTACGCTGCCCCCCTCTCGCACGCCTGCCGACCGCGTTCCCCGCTCGCCCTGTGAGAATTAACGCCCAGGCTAGAGGGAAGACAAGACGCGCGTAGCGTTCCTCTTCGCGTTCCACGACGCGAGGTCGGTAGCATGCCCAAAGAACGCCAACGGAACGCGATCGTGCAAGTGCTCCGGCTTTCGCCTCATGGTCCCCTTTAGCGGGAAGTGGTGTAATTTTTCTTTCTTTTTCTCTCTCGCTGCACCCGTGAAAACGGGCTCGAAGAGGTTGTTGACATTTGTCGCCTCGAACGCGTCGCGACTGCGCAGCATTCCTCGCATCGGCCCGGCTTTCTCTGGGCGACGTGCTCTTGATAGCGTCGGAGTGAGATGTTTTCGAGAAGACGCGCATCAGCCCTAATAATTAATGCTTTCGCAGGAAGATGGGATGGTGGAGTGGGCCTGAAACCTTCGTTGTTGAGGGGGGAGGGGAGGGATCAGTAGGCACATGTAGCTTTAGTAGTATGGTAGAAATAAAACGCGGAACGGTGACCACAAACGTGTTAAGAAGTATATTAGGGAGTTTTCGAATAGGGGCCCCAAAGCTCTCTGCGGGTGCTCGCTTTGGGTCCTGCAGAAGCTAGGAGTTTTCGAATAGGGTCTGCGCCGCTTCGGACAGTCCCCCCTATTCTATTGGCCTCGAGGCCCACCACTGGAAACGCCGGCGCCACCGTCGGCGTGACGTGCTTGGCAGGATCACGTGGTCTCAGCGGCCGCGTCGGCTGCTTGTGGCGCACTGCCGCGTGCTTTGAAAACGAGTTTCAAGTCCCACATGCGCTGCGGTCTGTTCAAATTCGGAAGTTCTCTCTCATTTTCTACTCAATTGAAACCATTGTAATAGAGTGGCTGCCTCCGAAGGCGACGAACATGGGGCTCTACCGCACGGTGCCGCAGTGCCGCGCTTACGCAAAGGAGCCCAGTGTCAGCCTGCACCGGTAACCGCGGGACAAGAAACTGCGAGAAGCATGGGTTGTAAAGCTAAGAACCGGCAAGTAGCCATCCGCGACGAGTCTTGTGTGCAACAAGCACTTCCGCGACGAAGACTTTTGTTACTGCGTCGGGCCTGCGATGTTCGGTGAGTAGCAGACAGCGCGCACTGAGACGATGGCTCGCGCGCGCTTCCCGCCGGCAAATGATGCTTAGCTGCCACAGGATGGTAAAAGCGCTACCTTTTACCACGTGCGATGCCATCTCAGAACCCTCCAATGCGACCTCTTGATCGTCGGCCCCGTGCCCAGCGTCCACAAAATCGGCTGCAGATGCGCAAGTCATTGTTTAGATACGTTGAATTAAAAAACGCACAGGGTCCCTTATGCATTCGTTAAAGATGACTAGAAGGAAGGCGAAAGCCATCTTCTTCTTGTCAGCCGATGTACTGATTCTCCCGCGCCCCCCTCCAAAAGCGTTCTGCACCTAACGCGGTTTTGCACGGCCTCCGTGACCGATCACGGAGGCAATGCAAAGCGACCATGACGTGTGAATACGTCATCATGTGACGTCACATTATGTGACGTCATAATGACGCTACATATTTTGGCGATCTGTGACGTCATGATGACGTCATATGGTGACACCATCACGTGACGATTATTTTTTGCATCACTAGTGTTGACGCCACCGACGCGGGACGCCGACGGGCAACCTTCCCATTTGATGAGGCATGCATTGCTTCATAAGCTATATAAATTTTGCATTGCCTCTGTGATCGGCCCCCCGATGATCGGCCCACCGGCCAACCCATGTATTTTCTTGGAACCTCATTTATTTACGTGGGAAAGATGCCACCCTGTTGGCGTTAGACACGACACTGCTGCCAAAATTGCTGGGGTACACGCCAAATAATTACTATCCTGTTTTGCGGCTGCTGGTTGCTGCAATACCTTCTATTTTATTCACCGCTATTTCAAGTTCATGTGGGTGCTAGTCCACAGCCGACGTTTGCAGAACAAGTCCGGCAAACGTTACTGTATTTTCTTTCTTTTCCTTGGCGTCGCATGCTACTACATGCCGCCAGCGATCTCGAAGTGGTGAAGCTTTGGCCTATGAATTTGTTGATGACAGAGAGCGGCAGGTTCACTGGAATGCAAACGGAACGATAATTAAGGAGCATTAAAAAAAAGGCGTCGCATTTGCTCACGTTTTGTGTGAGCACCAAACGAAACGAATGCGCTGAATAAAGAAACACAAGCAGCGGCATTTGCCCGCTGAGAAGACCGACCAATACACAGTGCGAGACAACTTGTCAAATGACATTGAAACGTACCCGAATTTAGACCGAAAAAGAAAAAAAAAACACTGAATCGTCGGGACGGCAGATCACAAAGTTGCCATGCGCACCGAAGCAGCAGTTGTAAGGAAATTGTTTTTGAACTGCTCTGATAGCGTCCGCGCAACAGTAGTTTTTTTGTTTACTCACAAATTCTCATATTTTGCGGCCTAAAGTTCACAGCGCGGTGCCAAAACGCGCTCGTAGCAAGAGCGAAACCATCAGTACGAACATACATGCAGACGATCATACATGCAGAGGCACCGTCAGTCGTCGCGAACCCGTGCGATCGCTGGCTTGAGGCTTCTTTCTGTTATGCTCCGTTTGGTTATACAGGCAGTCTACTCTAACGAGATATTTCACATAGTTTGCACTCAGCGAGTGACTACCTTTCACGCAAGAAGCCGGTTCAGGGGTCTGCAACGCGGTGACAGCGTGAAGCGGGTGTTCGGTTTTCTGCAAATAGACAGCGACTGTAGACCATCTTGTGCTTTCAGTTCGTCGAAAATGATTATTTTGACACTAAAGAACACAGTTCATTTCGAAAGTACTTGCAGAAATGAACTGGAGGGCTTCCGCGAGGTGTTTTTGTAGAGCGCCGACAGCAAAACCCATGGGGAGCGCGCCGGCGGTATCCTGCCTAGCACGCAATCGAGGCGCGTCCGATAGAGGGCGACTCCGTAACTCCTCGAGGCCAATAGGTCACTCTAGTCTTGGCCAAGAGCCGTCGCTTCAGTGGGTGCCGTCACGTTTGTTTGACGCAAAGCCTTTGGGGCAGGCTTTGCCCACCCGCTAAATTCGAGAAATAGCGTCCCCAACGCAAAACCCAAACGCTGTTTGGGTCTTGCGCATGCGTAGTGGTATCGACGCTATTTCTTTGGGGCCCCAAAACGATTGGGGCCCCTATTCGAAAACTCCCTATTGACGTTTCGGCTTCCGCACGCACGGAAGCCTTGTTCACTCCGAGGCTTCCGTGAATAAGCCGGAACGTTAATACATTTTTGAACGCCTTTGTGGTCGCCGTTCCGCGTTTCATTTCTACCATGCCATTACATCAAGACAAAACGACATTTCGTACAATTCTCGATTTCATGCAGCTTTAGTGTCTACGGGAAATCTGTTTCCGTGGAGCGGTAATCGGCATGCTTCAACGAGCTCGGCAACAATCTATACCCCTATGTTTTTTTTTAAGGCTAAAGCCTGAGATGCCTCGTCGAACGCGAGAATTGACCGTCGGCTTCAACGCGATTGATGCAAAAAATCGTCACCGTATGACGTCATCGTGACGTCACAGGTCGCCAACATTCGTGCCGTCATCATGACGTCACTGTGCTGTCTGCAGTGCTGCTGCGAGTGCGTCCTGACACATCCCTTGCAGTGCAGCCGAGGTATCACTACTGCCTCGGAAGGACCGTTGCAAGCAAGCGTCGTGCGAAGGAGTGGCTGATGTGGTAATTGCAATAAGCAACGATGGTCTCTATTAGAATCCACATTGAAATAGCACCACGACATGTAAGCAGATAGCCTGTTTAATAAGGTTTTGTTGTATAGCTTGGAAAAAGAACGCTATAAGCAATGAAGGACAATGTATATATGAGACTATTAACGAACACACTCATATACTCACACTTAACGGACACACTCACAAGAGCTTTTTCTTCCCATGCCCTCTACTTCCTGAAGTCGAAAATAAAACGATTGATTGATTGATTGATTGATTGATTGATTGATTGATTGATTGATTGATTGATTGATTGATTGATATACGAACCGTCTGTTTATCTCGACGTTGCGCCGCACGAAATGGTGACGGATGCCTTATGGGTCACGGACCTCCCTCTCTCCTCTCTTCCCCCTCCCTTTCTTAGTAAAGAAAATGAAGTTTATTCCCCTCACCCACTCTCTTGTTATTACCGTTTTCGTGCATTTAACGCGCTTTAAGGGCCTGCCGCGGTGCTTAAGTGGTTATGGCGCTTGCCTGCTGACTGTGGGATCGAATCCCGGCTACGGCGGCCGCGCTTAGATGCATGGCGGCGAAATGTGGGAGGCCCGTGCACTTAGATTTAGGTGCGCGTCAAAGAACCCTATAGGTGGCCGAAATTTCTGGAACCCTCCACAAAGGCGTCTCTCATAATCATATCGTGGTTTTGGGACGTAAAAGCCCAGCAGTTATTATGTGTTTGTAGCTGAGCGAGTTCTGCAATTATTATAACAATTATTTGCGCTTTTTAAGGGCTCAAGAACGCTACGAAGGCCAAACAAATAATTATAACGTGAGCATGCGAGTAGATGCTTGTTCTTGAGAGAGGTTAAGGCCTCCAAGAACACAGGGAAAAGTTGTACGGTTAATTTGCGAGTTCACACCGCCTTCTGTTTGGTCCCTCTTTGCTTAACACCGTTTTCGCAAGCTCTGAATGCCAACACGTCTAACGTATGTGGTTGTTATGGCCGAGGAAAGATGACAAAATAAAAAGAAAACGACAGCACGACCGGAATGTACCGAAGCCTAGATGATACCGGCAGCGCGTGCCTTTCTCTATATTCCTCACTATCTATTTGGGCCACATCGTCGGCGCGTCGCCGGGAGATGTGCAAAAAACGGGGTCCGACTATAGACGAAGCCTCGCGCCGAAGGAAAAGCTAATCACGATTAATGGCGCGCCCGTTGCTTCGCGCGGCGTTTTTTACCTTTACTTATTTTCGCACACACGCGGGGATCGCTTAAAAAGCTAATCTACGCCTCGGTTCGATCGAATACGGCGTTTCCTGCTTTCTTCAGGGGGCCGCATGCGCGAAGACTGTTGGCCTCGAGCTTGTGTTTCTTTCTCTCGCGCGAACCCGCGTTCAAATTGGAACGTCCAGACCGGTCAGCTAAGTACGGTGCCGCGCCACTTATCGGACCGAGTGATAGCGTCGCTCAACTCGCATCTCGGCTGAGCTTCGCTGGCATCTGGCCTTATGACGGATTGGCTCGACGTATGCCGCACACTTCCTGCTTGGCATAGCGGGAGCCTCGAAACGTGGTCCGCGGGATTAGTCTTCAGGTGTTAGGTTTCCTCCTTTTTCGATGCCTTACGATAAGCGTAGACTCGTATCGCATCTTCCTTTTCGGATATCTTAATGTGAGTGTCGTGGACAGTCCGTTTGCATCAGTCTGTTTTCGGCGGTGCTTTTCTGAAAAGGTGCGCGGTGAGTTGTTTTGGTTTGGATCGCATGCACACCGAACCGAAAAGCGAGCGCCAGCTTCAATCGTCCGTGCAGTTGCTTACCTAGCGGGCTTTCTTCGCTTTGTGCCTGCATATGCTCCTTTTTACGGAACTGAAAAAAGTAGAACACTGATAGCTGTTGTGCCAGAGCACCTGACCGAACGGGGAAACAAATAAACACGTGCACTTCGTTGGAAGTCCCCGGCATCGCGGTCAGCGTCTACCCTGCGACCAAGCTAAGGGGCCCGCACCTGCCACCTGGAGGCAGGGACTTAGCCCTGCATGCATTGTCTGAAATCCAGTCGTTTCAGCCGGCCACTTCGATTGGCGTCCTTCGGAGCTACCCAGCTACGGAGGGCGGCATTCCTGAGGACGATGGAAAGGCTGCTCCACACCTGGGACCAAACAGCCTCCCTGTCAACGCCTGCAACCAAGGAAAAGGCCAATCCTGCGAGCTGCCCTACCAGTTGTCCACCATCGGTGGGGTGGGTTCCAAACCGTCGTGCTGTTCGTACCGGTTTGTCCCAGATCAAACAATGGACGGATGCCTTATTTAAGACCGGGCTGGTCTGTTGTTAGAGAGACGCCCCAGCCGACTTGGTCGTGCTGGCAGGCTCTGTCCTGCTATAACCTGCTATTACCTGCTATTTCTGCTATAAACGTTGTTACGTTTTCATAAACGTTTGGCCTCCTTGCTCTGCACCCCAGCGATAGTCCGACATCTTCGGCATCATCGGCTCGCCAGCCTCCCGGCTTTCCTCGTCGCGAAAACTCCATTCGTAACTGTGGTTGGCAGCGGTGGGATACGCTACCCTCATCTCAACGTTTGGCTTCGCTGGGATACGCTACCCTACGGTTGGCAAGCCGGATCGGATCCCTGCAGGCACCAGGACGACCGCGACACCGCTTGCCGGCAGCAACGAGTTCAACGGACGTCGGCCGCTTTGGTTGGGTGGGATACGCTACCTCATCTCAACGTTTGGCTGCACGGGAATATCCTGATCCCTACGTTTGGAAAGTTGGATCAGATCCCTGCAGGCCCGAGGCTCGAGGACGACCACGACACCGATCGACGGCAGCCACGAGTTCGACCGGAGTCAGCTACTTTGGTTGGGTGAGTGCCCAACGTTTACTGGTCATTTCGCCAGACCTCTCTAGCACAGGCAGATGTTAGGAGAGTGTTTTGTGTTTTGTTTGATTGATTTTACTCACTTTAAACCATGGTATTCGTTTTAAAGTAGGAGTAAATATTGTAGAAAGGCATCACGAGGGACGAGATCGCGATGGAGAAATACCTAGTACAGGACCTCCTTGAAATTTGTGAGGACTTGGGCATTTCCGCCGGGTCCGCAAAAACAAAGGAAGCGATTCTCGAGGTGATGTGGGCGGAGAACGTGACCGTCGGGGAAGCTGACGAGACTTGGGAGGATATTTGCGAGAAAAGGCGGAAGGCGGAGGAACGCGAAATGCGCGAAAGGCGGAAGGCAGAGGA
Organism: Rhipicephalus sanguineus; assembly: GCF_013339695.2. Taxonomy (NCBI): domain Eukaryota; kingdom Metazoa; phylum Arthropoda; class Arachnida; order Ixodida; family Ixodidae; genus Rhipicephalus; species Rhipicephalus sanguineus. The sequence goes on from NC_051184.2 coordinate 24,144,701, forward strand.
GCGCGAAAGGCGTGAAAAGCGGGAGGCCGAGGAACGTGAAAGGCGTGAAAAGCGGGAGGCCGAGGAACGCGAAAGGCGCGAAGAGAGGCAGGCTCAGAGGCGTCGCGAAGAGCGAGTACATGCTCTTAGGATGAAGGAGCTTCATGATGAAATTGAGGCGAGTAAGTGGCAACGAGCACGATACTGTCTCCCCGTCTTCAAGTCAGGCTTGAACATTGAGACTTTTCTCGCTGGCTTTGAGACCGTCTGCGAGGAGGTCGGCGTTAGCCGAAACCTTTGGTTGGAGAAGCTTGTCACGTTGCTGCCGCGCCAAACTGCATGCGTTTTGGAGCGCTTATCCGCTGAGGAAGCGCAAGACTTTGATAAGGCCAAAGAGGCCTTGTTGCGCCACTTCGCAGCTCCAGGTCCTGCCAACTGCAAAGGTCGAGACAGTAAAGCCCTAGCGCACGAGGCGCATCGAAAGGCGCAGGCGGTCGATTCGCGCCGCAGAGACCAAGAGGTCAAGAAACGTCGCGAAGCGCTAGAGGCCGAAGCCCGTCGCGAGGCGCTAGAAGCCGAAGCCCGTCGCGAGGCACTAGAAGCCGAAGCCCGTCGCGAAGCGCTAGAGGCCGAAGCCGATCGCGAAGCGCTAGAGGCCAAAGCCGATCGCGAAGCGCTAGAGGCCAAAGCCGATCGCGAAGCGCTAGAGGCCAAAGCCGATCGCGAGGCGCTAGAGGCCGAAGCCGATCGCGAAGCGCTAGAGGCCGAAGCCGATCGCGAAGCGCTAGAGGCCGAAGCCGATCGCGAAGCGCTAGAGGCCGAAGCCGATCGCGAAGCGCTAGAGGCCGAAGCCGATCGCGAAGCGCTAGAGGCCGAAGCCGATCGCGAAGCGCTAGAGGCCGAAGCCGATCGCGAAGCGCTAGAGTCCGAAGCCGATTGCGAGGCGCAGGACGCCGAAGTGCGTCATAGTGATGAAAAGGCCGACTTCGAAGGCCAAGAAAAGGGTTGTACCCGCGACAGTGGTACACCGCCACGAACAGAGACAGCTCAGGGCGAGCTGGCTGACTTAGAGCGTGTCAGGACTAACGTTAGGTCAGACGCACAGACACCTAGCCGCGGCCCCGAGAATCAGTTAGTTGAGCCGTCTCGTGCTTTGGCAAAGCAAATTGAATGCGGCGTACTTGCGAGTACGAGTGCCGATGCTGCGAGCATTCCGAGCAATACCGAAAAGAAAAGGCGTCGGCGAAAACGCGTGAAGGAGAACGCGAGAGCGACGAGTGGCGTTAAGCGCACTAAAGTGGCTAGGCGCGATGACGTCATCTCTCGGGACGCCAAGCTCCAGGTTGGGCCTAAGAAATCGAAAAGGCCCGCTAAGAAAATATGCAAGTTGAGACAGCTGCGGAGATCTAGAGTTGGCGTCAGGCACACTAAAGTGGCCAAGCGCGATGACGTCATCTCTCGAGACGCCAAGCTAAAGGCAAGGCCTCAGGTCACGAAGAGGCCCAGCAAGAGAAAGGTCAGGCAGGAGATTCCAAGAATGCCTGCTGGAAAAAGTCTCAAGTGGAGACTCCTGCGGAAACTGAGATTAGGCGTGAAGCGCGTCGCGAAGAAAAGAATTTCAGGGAAATGCAGACGTCGAAGTCTTCACCTGGTCTCAACGTTTTTACGGCCTAGTCGGGGCAGGAACGCAGTAAGGTGTCACGTGCACCTGAACAGCGACAATGGAAGTCCCCCACAGTGGCGAAAGGGTAACGGCTTAGACTGGAGGGGTACAATGGACAGACAAAACCGCTGGTATGCCGGTTTGTCTGAGTTCGGCGACCACGGTACAAAGGTAGCCGCGACTAAGTGTGTCGAACAGGTTTGTTCCCTGTCCCTTTGTGTAGATCGGACCCCTCGAAAAGGGTGGAATGCGCGTCTCCCCAGAGCTCGTCTGAAGGGGTGCCGTAGCGAGATAAGCACAGTACAATGACGGATACCAAGGCTTTCTCTTGTATCCAATTTTGGTAATTAATTTATGTGCTTACATGTGGTCGTCTGCTGATGAGTAAGGAATGCGTCAATGTTTTTGTAAATTTTAATTTCCTCCTCATCGTAGAAGCAGACATTGAGACGTTTGGTTATTTGTTTCTTTTTTTTAATATTTAGAGCCATGACCGTCAGCGCTAGTGTAAAGAGCTGTGAATGGTTTTAAAGGAGATGTAGGCTGAGTTAAAAGCCTCCGTTTTAGATACTTTGTTTCTTTTTTTTTATAGCTAGAAACATAACCGTTAGCGCTCGTGTAGAGAGTTGTGAATTGTTTTAAAGAAGATGTAGGCTAAGTTAAAAGCCTCCGTTTAAGATACCGTTGTTTTGGTATTTAGAAGCGCCACCGTTAGGACGTGTGAGAAGTGCTGTTCGTTGTGTTTACAGAGATGAAGGCTGAATGTGAAAAGCCTCTGTTTAACATGCCTTCTTACGTATCTTGCAGTACGTGTTAGGATGCGCGTCAGTGTAATTTTGGTTTCTCATTGTTTTGTGTTAAACGCGTGAGTTTGATTTTCAGTTTTCTTTCGTATTTAGTTTGAAGCGCTTTGTTTTCTTTATGTAATACTCATTTGCCAAGTGCAATGAGGGAAAGCGTTTTAGCGAAAGGCTAATGTTGTTTATCTTGAGATGTTTTGTTGATAAGCATTCAGAACACTTGCGAGTGGTGCCAAGGCGCATGATTTAGGGAGCACTTAGTGAAGTGTTTGTAGTTTTGGGGCAAAATTGAGTCTTCCCCAGCTGCTTCGATCGTCCCTAATCCGCCGATGTCACCATTGAGAATCGCTCGCGAAGACATTCTGATTGGTTTTAGCAGTGTCACGTACTGACACTAGCTAGAGGCCACGTCCTCATTTTGGTATTCTTCCTGAGATACGTTGCTCGTGATGTTTTAATTTTAGCTTAGCGTAGTCTCTAGGAAATGTTTTGTTCTTTTATGCTGGTCTGGCGATTTGATCAGCATTTGGAGGGCGCTTGCTTTGGCCAGAGTGGTTTGGCTTTGTGTTGCTTCCTTGGCAGTTCCAGTGAACCGCTGCTGAGCCATGGAGGTCACTCCTTGAGGGAAAGAGCTGTACGACCACAGTTGACAACGGTCAACCAGCATCGCATCATCCGAGCTGCGTTTGACAGCTCGAATTCTGGATGCATTGTCTTGTGGCGGGGGTGCTGTTGTGCCAGAGCACCTGACCGAACGGGGAAACAAATAAACACGTGCACTTCGTTGGAAGTCCCCGGCACGCGGTCAGCGTCTACCCTGCGACCAAGTAAGGGGCCCCGCACCTGCCACCTGGAGGCAGGGACTTAGCCCTGCATGCATTGTCTGAAATCCAGCGTTTCAGCCGGCCACTTCGATTGGCGTCCTTCGGAGCTACCCGCTACGGAGGGCGGCATTCCTGAGGACCGATGGAAAGGCTGCTCCACACCTGGGCCCAAACAGCCTCCCTGTCAACGCCTGCAACCAAGGAAAAGGCCAATCCTGCGAGCGCCCTACCAGTTGTCCACCATCGGTGGGGTGGGTTCCAAACCGTCGTGTGTTCGTACCGGTTTGTCCCAGATCAAACAATGGACGGATGCCTTATTCTAAGACCGGGCTGGTCTGTTGTTAGAGGAGAGCCCCCCAGCCGGACTGGTCGTGCCTGGCAGGCTCTGTCCTGCTCTAACCTGCTATTACCTGCTATTTCTGCTATAAACGTTGTTAAGTTTTGTAAACGTTTTGCCTCTTTGATCTGCCCACAGCGATAGTCCGACATCTTCGGCATCATCGGCTCGCCAGCCTCCCGGCTTTCATCGACACGAAAAACCCAATTCGTAACATAGCGTGCCAGACTAAACCAAATGTACGGCACACGAAGCGACGGCTGCAACAACGATATAACAACAGTGGCGCTATGGTGGCGTGCGCAGGGTTCCGCTGTAGGTGGTGGCGGGGGGCTGTGTGTCACTGCACCCCCCCCCCCTGTTGAGTGTGAAAGCGCACAAGCTTTGCCATAGATGCCATGGCGTGCTTCTTTGGTCTTCGGCTTTCCGGGGTTAACAGTGGGAAGTAAACAGTTCCTGGAATGCCCCTCCACCTCCCCCTCGCTTAGGCTTAGGCTTAGGCAGCCTCGCAACTTCAGTCAGTCGTATCTTTCCTGCCATTGTTTAATGTGTAGGCTTACTACCGCCACGCAGGTTTCTGACGATAACTGTCAGTGGCGTAGCCAGGGGGGAGGGGAGTCTTTCAACCTCCTCCCCCCACGAAAATTTTCACTTTTGCATGTGTGTATACACGCGCACATACAAACGTACATGCGAACATACACAAAGCAGAGTTGACCCCCCCCCCCCCCCGAAAAAATTTGTGGCTACGCTACTGATGACTGTGGTCGAGGGCTCCTGATGTTACATCCCAAGAATGGTTTACTGCCCACACGTAGCCCCCGCAGAGCCAGGGACCAAAGGCAGGCCGCTGTGAGGAGCACGTCATTTGCTTCGTTTTCATTTTAGCATCCAACGCAACGCTCGTTTCCTTTCGGATTCGTCAAACGCCCTTCTAAGGACATACCTGATGTTGACCTTTGATAACCTTCACGCTTTCTTATACCCTATGCGTATAGAAAGGTCGATAGCTGGAAATCTGTAACCACGTTGAATCACTACCGTCGCTACTACAGAGTGCACTTAAGCCTGTCTTCCCATCCCATGCAGACACGGTGCGCCAGAGCATGCAAAATATCAGACGGCTGAGCCCGACAATCAGTGCTTCTCATCGTGAGAAGAAAATACTCGGTAAACGGATTACCTCAGCGTTCACGGCTACACTGGCCACGGCGGCCAAGAAACAAGGTGCAGCCGCCGCTTCGTCATAACGAAACAATAGCCGGCTCGCTTATGAGGTCAGATGAACTTAATCGCGATGCCGCGCTTTCGGTAGTCGGCTATACTCTTACGTATTACGTACACATAATAGAGTTGCGCTCCCAAACAATGACCGAAGCCGTTGGCGAGGCGAGAGACCCGCTTAATCGATGCAGTGTGCGTATTATACCCGCGTGCTGACGGAAAAATAGCAAAGAAAAATCCTGAATATATCGGGCTCCCGTTCCTTCAGCGTCGTCGTCGACGTTGCTTGCAAGGTCGTGGCGGTGTGGTTGTTGTTTCGTTTGGGTGTAAAGTACCCGGAAGGTCTCACTCGAAGCGTGGAGGGAATTACCTGCGCGCCGTATGTTTGAGAGTACATATATATACGTATATATGTGTGTTTGGCGTTCGCTGGCCGGGGAGCCGATGGCATTGAAGCTTGCGATGCGAGCTTCCGTCTTTGATCGGAGATAAGGCATTTGATGTTGCCGCCGTGGAAGAAACGATCGGTGTGTACGACTGCCGATTCTTCAGTGTCTGCTTCCTCCTGCCCCTCCCCCCCCCCTCTCTCTCTCTCTCTGTGCTCTTTTTCCACTCGCGACAGTCGTCACCTGTGTAAACACACTATGGCCAGGTTATTGAAAATCAATGCGAGAACGTCCTTCTTGACGCAAGAGACGTTTGCTGCGAATGGAGGCATTTGTTGAACGACGATGTTATCTTACGTTACGTTATGGCTCAATGCATGCCCATGTGTTCATAAGCGAGCGGGAAAGGATGTTTCGGAACATCGGTGATCTGTCGTCGCTTCTGAGAGATCTCATCGCGGTCTCCTATAGGCAGCCGCGTACACTGCCTGCCTGAAATAATTATGATTGTAACTTTGATTGCTTCATGCGATCGAACATCACTGCCGTAGACACGCAAGGGACAGCAAGCCCTGTGTGGCAGCTGCATAACTGTGTCTGAACTGTTTTGGTATAGCTTCTATACGCAAGGCGTTTGTCAGCTCCAACGCGGTGTAGCTTCGTTTGCACATTCGCCAGTTTCAGCGCGCTAATTGTGACTGCGCGGCAAAAGAAAGTTGAGCAACTACCGCCTACTCCTTCGCATAACTGTCACGTTTGTTTGATTAAGAATGCCGTTGCTCCATCTTGGGACGAAGTGCACGCGTGGTTCGCATGATGCATTTTCGGGGAGTTCCTTAGGCGAGAACACAACCACGCCTCGAGGTCTGTCCGTTCGAAAAATTGATAGCCCTCGGGCAAATGCTCGCCGACTCCGAGAGGAAGGCGAAATGCCGATAAATTTTCCGAACGCGCTCGCGCGCAGTGACGTCACCTTACGCGCACACGACGGAACGAAGGTCGTTCGCACTTTATTTAGTGCGCAGCTTGGTTGTTTTGACATTCTGGCGCCTGATCACTTTCTGTAGACCGTGTCAACCGTTCCTCGGATAACCGTTTTCGTTCAAGGAGACTTGAAAACACGCGGGAAAAAACCGTGCGTTGACTTGTTGCTCCCGAGAGTAAGACTATCTTGGCTCGTGTCTGGCGACTAGCTATCCTCGGATGTATTTTCAGTCGCGTTTCTTCGGAGTTATAAAGTGTGAACACTGGCTGCGAATATTGTTGACAGAACCAGCTTAGTGTTTCCCGTCTTAGCACCACGATTCCTTTGTCAGTGTACCGTATAGACTCGTGTAAAAGCAGTACATTCTTTAGTGGCACGAGTAACGAATTATACTCTTGTTTCAGACTATTCCAAGCACTTCCGGTGGAGCACTTACTTCTTGTTTTCCGACTATTTGGAAAATGTGTTTTGAAAGATAAAGCTGGTACCAAATCGGTGTTCTGGTTTAAGTGAACAGTTAACTGGATACAGATGATATCGGAGAATGGGTTTATTAAAGATAAGGGCCAATTTGTTTTGAGTATAATTACCGAAAATTAATTGAATGAGTTCATGAAAGAGTTCATTGAATGCCGCTTTTCTTGTGATCAGCTCGCGGAGCAGATCTCAACGACGTGCTTCTTTCTACGCGGCCTCCGAGATCCGCGTCGGCAACGCGACGAAATGCAAGGAATACATCGGGACACGCGAACGCCGACCATCGACTGCCAATATACCGCACGCTCAAGTCGAGTATTACGGTCGCCTCCATTGTCTCTTTTGCACGACTGTGATGAGGTGCTCTCGCTTCACGGGACAACACCATTTGGTCTAATTCTTCCCCCGACTAGGAATATCCACCGTAATCCTCCGTGCTAGACGAGCACCACAAATGCCAACGTTGCACTCTTCATAACAGCTGTATTCATGCGTGTATACTGCGCACTTGGCTATTCTTATTTTATCTCACTGCAAATTATGCTTACACTCAGTTGGCGAGCGTATTTCGGTATTAGTGCGACATGTGATATCTCTTCTTGCAATGTTCGGTTGCCAGGTTGGGGGAGTGGTGGGAGGCGGTGCGGCCTTTACGCGCGTCTATGCGGTAAGCACGCACATGCTCTTCGCGGCCATTTGCGGCATCAGACAATTAGGAGCGGACTTACGCGTACTCAGCCAACTTGTGCCAAGTGTCCTTATGGCAAATCAGCAGCAACGAGGTTAGCGGCGCAGTAGCCTAATGATGTGGCCTCGTTGTGCGAAAACATGCGGTAGGAAACAGTTAAGTCGGCCATGAGCGTGGATGTATATACAGAAAACACGACGTCATCAAAACTTGTAGTTCATAACGTATAGTAATTAACGGGAAGCTCATTCCTGGAGCTTGTATGTATGCTTATATACATGGAGAACAATTGGTGTTCTAAAGATGGCGTATTGAAGATGTTTGTGTAATGTTGACGCACGCGGGAAATACCGCTTCTGCGTGCGTTGTAATTTTCTGGGTGGGAAATCGTCGTATTTAGGAGAGCGTAATCCATACGGTTGTTTGCTGCCGCACCGAGAATAGCGTTGTTTGCGTCTACGTATATAGTCAAGACATCATCGTCGTCGTCATCACCCCGACTTCGCTCACTGCAGGCATGGCGAAGCCCTCTGCCATTTTGTCCCAATGAATTCGGTTCCTGTGCTTGCAGCGGCCACATTACTTATCCCTGCAAACTTCTTAATCTCATAGACCCACCTAACTTTTTACCTCTCCCTCGCCCGCGCTTGCCTTCTCTTGGAAGTCTTCGCACTACGTGCCCTGAAGAAGAAATGGGCCTATGCCCATTTCTTCTTCTTGAATTCGACTAGGATGCCCTTAAAGTACTCTGCTCTCTTCGTGAGTCAAGATTAGGGCCCTTAACTTGTGCTTCAATCAATCAATCAATCAATCAATCAATCAATCAATCAATCAATCAATCAATCAATCAATCAATCAATCAATCAATCAATCAATCAATCAATCAATCAATCAATCAATCAATTTCCAGTTGCATGTCTGAGAGAGTTTTGTAAGTGTCGATTTCGATTCGGCGTCGGTACGGTTCGTGCTTGTGGGTCTTGGAAGCCTCGTAACAATGCCTTGAGGATCGTGCATAGTGGCGAGCTTTTGTGTGTGTGTGTGTGTGTGTGTGTGTGTGTGTGTGTGTGTGTGTGTGTGTGTGTGTGTGTGTGTGTGTGTGTGTGTGTGTGTGTGTGCGCGTGTGTGTGTGTGTGTGTGTGTGTGTGTGTTTGAAACCTACACTTCAGTGATTGCACCCGGGGGTGCCACCGAAGCAAAGAAACAAGTCAGCGGACGCAGAAGATATCAAACAACTACATTGTGGCTTTATTACAGCAGGTTTGTATCGACAGCTTTCATTCACATGCTCGCTCCTTCAGAGCTGACGCGTGTTGAAAAAAAAAACACAAACAAACAAACAAACAGAAACAACGTTGCTCCCCGCAAGGGCCAGCTTAAGTGTTGAGAACACAGTATCTCCAGGTGTGAAAATGCACTCGTTTTTGGAGCTTTAATATTTAAATTGCCCGGAGCTTTAATATTTAAATTTCGATAACACCGTTTTTGAAACTCCTCTAGCGTCGTAAGGTGGCGATGTAGAAGCCCAGATGCCCAGCCATATTCATCTGCGTGAAGCTGTCGCCGAGACATTTTTGTCTTCTGCGACGATTGCTGTGTCGTACTGATCTTCAGCACTCAGTTTTGTACGATGGCTTTGCGGAATGAGAAAAAATTGAAAAGTTCAAGTTGAGAGGGTATTGCACACCATTTTACAGATAGCGACACACTGAGAGCGCTCTGCGTGTATCGCGTAATTATTGCGCTATCTGGCGGCTAGTTACTCGGGCAAATGTTTGGAAGTCAGGCGACGCCTTCAATATTTCAGTCTACTCAACACCTGCCCGATACAGCGCTGTGTCTCAACGTACCGAACCTGGCGCTTCGGTGCGGCCGTGAGTTTCAATTCGAAGGCGCTTCGCTGGCAGGAACAAAAAGAAAGTGCTTTAGTGCTGACGGCTGTGCACTTAGTTAAGAGCATTTGTGTTTTTGTGTCTGGGTACATGCTATATAGGTATGTATATAACGTTATATATGAAATACATATATCTTTTTTCTCATCTTTGACATGTACTCAGACGCATGGCCACGCGGAAAACAGAGCGTCTGTTGAACACACACGCACGCATGCGTAAGAATAAAACTCGCGTTTCATGAAAGTGCTGCGTACGCCTTGAACGCATCGTCTTTAATAAACGGTTACCTGTGGGCTGGGTATATGGAGACCTTGTACTGACCTGCGACGTCATTAGTTGCGTATTTAGCTTAACATTTCTGTACGCTTTCCTTGTCTCACTCGCGTGCTAATGAACGTTAGTTGTGGAGTCATTGCGACCTTTAAGTCGCCATGCCTCACAGCCTAGCCCTATTCTTAAAGGTGTCCTGGAACATTTTCCCGAGTAATCATCGAAGGGCCTCACTATCGCAGTTTATTTCCTCACGAATCGATTGCCGCAAACATTTTTTTAATCCGTCAAGTACGAGCACAGTTACACAAGGACTCGTCGCGCTCTTTGAGCCTTTTCTCTCTTCTCTCGTCCCGACGAGCGCGCTCTAGGCTACGCAGGGGGCGGTGACAAAGGGGTAGGAAGCTACGTCAGCGCGCGTCATGACCTTGAGCGTGTTCTCGCCATCATCAAATCAGCCAATGGCCGTATCCTTTCCTCCAATGACGTAGCCTGGCCCGCCTATGACGTAATCTGCAGAGGGGAGAGCGAGCGATTTCTAGCTGTATTTGAAACATAATCGTAAATTCCCTGTCGCACTGCGTGCGACAATAGTGTGGTTCACATGTTCACGGGAGCCTCGGCTACCGATCGGCAGCGTTCTCTGATTATGCCCAAAAAGTTTTGCAGGGCCCCTTTAAAGACTTACTGTTCGAGGCGTACGGGACACTTTGAACGCGGGGAACACTTTGAGGAGAATCTCAGCGTGCGTGTACAAGTATAAGATGCAATTATAAGTATATTAATTATATGTATATATAAATGTCTCTGTTTTACTTCTTCAGCAAAAAATTGTAACGACGACCAGCCGACTAGCTTGAAAATGGCAGGAGTGATGGCGGCGCAGCACAACATAAACAATGTCACCTAAGCCCCACACGCCGTCACAGAACATCAGGTGCAAAGCGAGAGGGCAGCGCACGAGCAACGTAGTGCACTGCTGGCGTCCAAACGAAGCAACGCGCGAACATCATTAGCGCGGTAGGCCATGCCGTATTTGTAGAAGTTCAACGAAGGGAAACGTAGTGAGAAAGAGTGGCAACGCGAAATGCATCAGCTTTAATCTAACTTCTGAAAAATTGTTCAACCATCCCTTTACTGTTTCTAATCGAAGAAATCCTGTTATTAAATAAGAAAATAGGTTGGAAGTTATCTCTAATTTTGCCTCGAGCGCACTGGCAGTATCCAGGCGCTTGGGACAGAATTGCCGAGAGAAGTAGTTGGTTGTCTCTCTGTTTCTGTGAACCTCGCGGACGTTGGCCAGATTGCTTTGAATACAGGTACAGTCATGAACAATATGAAAGGGAACACCGGGTTCGTCGTTAACGAAGCTGACGTGTTGATTTGCAATAAGTACCTTTCCACTCGAACAGATAGCGTTTAAACGCTTTTGTGCTTGGCCACTGCGTTCAGCCATTATGACCCCTTGCGGTTAATCCGATGTTCCCTTTCATACTAAACTCAATTGTACGTATAGTCAACAATATTCATAGGTGTATTACCAATCCCGACACTTATTTGTACACCTAATATAAAACGCACCCGGAGGTGTCGACAACCAGCCGCTGGGATAATACCCTCTACCCGCTCGCGAGGTTTGATTACGAGCGAAAACAGTAAGTAGAAACAGGCACCTGTCACTTTTCTTTCAGTAAACTCGGTGCTTCTTTTCTGCGGAATTTGGTTGTGCATAAAAAAGTGCTAAGGCACCTATCATGTCGTTGGAATGGAGGGCACGTTCTTATGATTAAGGCAATAGCTGCGTGCTCATTTTGACGCGTAATTTGCACTTCAGGGAGGCACTGACTTGGTCCCAGCGTTCAAGCGGTGTAAGGCAACGGATACTTTTTTCTGGTGATACTGAGTGAGTACTTTCGCTTTTCAAACCGCAACACTTTAATGTCACCTTTGAGTTTCATGACGGATGGATGGCGAGATAAGGCGATGAATAAGACACACGTGAAGACAATGCTGAAACGTTGACGAACACGCTTTGGATTAAAAGCCGATAATTGCGATATGTTGCGGTAGTTGCCATGACGGCCAACAGTAGTGGTGTCGTCACACTATGCGAACTTGCTTCGCTTTCGGGATTTTGTACAGTTATTCGTTCTTTCAGGAATCGTTCGATAGGAAGCCGGACTGCACATGAGCTTTACCACAGACGTCTTCGAAATTATGAGCCAATTTCCAACCCTGCTTCCTATAGTTATTATAGAATCTGCCATAATACTTCCTTTATAGTTTCAGGGTTTTGCATCTGTTACGTTATGAAGGTCTATGATGTCATGGGTGTCAGTGAATAGCGGCAACGGCAGTCATTAATGCAGACAGACTGAATCAATTAAAGAAAGACTCCAAAAGATTTCGAGGTCCCAGAAGTTTCCTCAACTACTGAATCTTGCAGAACTGCAGAAAGTTCCCGAGCCCTGAAAAATTCTCCTGAAAGTTACTGAACACCATTCCTGAACTTTAGAAAGTGCCAGAACTGCAGAAGTTTCTCTAGTCCTGAAATGGTCCTGAAGCCCTAAAAGTTCCCGTTAACAAGTAAGACTCCTAAAGTAAACGAAGATCGCCAGCACCGGAAAGTTCTTGTAATAAAGTTCCTGAGCCCCAAAAAGACTTTTTCTGGGGCTCAAAAAGTTTCTCCATATGCTGGAAGTATGCACACAAGAATGGAGGTGTGTTGGTATGGGTGCTTATGTGTGTGTTTGCGTGGGTGGTAGCCTAGGCGGCCTTTCCGCACTTAAGAAGCGTGCCCTAATTGTGCTATTCTTTCTCTCACTGTAGCCGGCTTAAACAAAACGTAAAGTCTCTGATTAAAAAAAAGAAAGGAAACGAACAGATGCGACGTGGATATGATAGATATATGCGTTAAGTATTCCATCAACGTAAACTGACACACTGTAAAAAACGAAACAACGAACAAATTATATATTAACAACTGCACTATACTGTGTATGTACAAAGCCTCTTCGCGCCTACTAAGCGCCAACAACTTGTATTTTTCTCCTTATTTCATCGTATATTCCAGGCCCTGTCTAGTTTTATTCATCTATTCAAATATAGAACCAGATATGAAAACTGAGACGGGAAATAATCTCTGCATACCTTGAACGGTATTCTGCGCTGTGTTGAGCAGATTCGCACGTTCTTACAAACGCAACCAAAGGATAACTTCCTTCTTTATCTTAAGAATACTGTCCTGTACTTAGAGTTATCTGCTCACTTATTTAAGCATTAGTGAACTGTACCACGATATACCGTGGACTGATTTACCGTGCTGAAGGTTTACTGCAGCAACATCGAAGACGAACACTGAAGGCATGTTTCAAACAGGCACGTGGTGCTCACAGGAAGCTCAAGCTAAGTGACGATCACTTGTGCGTCAGGATTGCATACTTCGACAAGCTTAAAGCGTACTATCTTACGTCACAAGCACGTTTACACGAAGCACGTTGTAAGTATAGCCTAAAAACGTTTTGCTATGCATGCAACGTTCTAACGCACCTGAAAGCAGGTGGGTGTCTCTAATTTTTAAGTCTCTAAGGCACATCGAAGCACATGCATAAATAAGCCAAGCTTGGTCGTTCGAACATGTAATTCTGAAGGTTCGTGCTAAGCTATATCCGCAATTCTTAATGGTCCTCAGCTTCGCACATTCTCTTATTACTCCGCCAAACAGGATCGCACTCTCCGTGCTCGGGGTTCTAGGCCGAAATATGGAGAAGGCAACCTTGCCTGATCAGAGTTGTTTTCTTGTTCTTTTTTTCCTTCATTGCACTCCTCGAGCAACAAGGACGCTTGACCTGATGTACTACGTATTCTACCATTGGTCCCGTTATACAGCTTAACGTCTCTAAGAACTAGCAAATACAACAGCACGTGACGACTGGCTTTAACACGCACACATTTCTAAGACAAGATTAAACCGGACACTATTGCACACTGAACAACATTGGCTCTCCTAGAAGGGAGCGAAATCACGAACAAAGAAAAAGCAAAATTAAGTATGTGGACGAAATGGACGTCCTTCGCTAAGGAAAGCGAGAGAATACACAACACTATATTTTGAATCTGGATGGGCGAAGTGCATCCCAGTCAAGGTCAATCACTTTCGCGTGACCAACGCGCGCGCAAGCAGCACAGTTCACGCGCCACGGCGCACGCGCAGTGGCGAGCTGGCACCGAAGAAGTGTCCTTCAGCTCGGCCGAGGGGGGCATCGCAAACTCTTGCACTTGGGAGCATCAGGTAGAACAAGGGAAAGCCACGACACGCTAGTCCACGGCGCGGTCGCGGAGGGATAGGGCGGTACAAGGGAGCTTGGTCAGCACCGGGGAGGACAATATGAGTGGGAGCACTGGAACGGAACGCAGTCGGGGACTGCTCGCGTCGTTGGGGAACAGACGTCGCACAATCCGAGTGTCTCGGAGCAAAACTTAACAACGAGGAATTGGTTTGTTCGCCTTGGCGACAAACTTCGCGGTGGATTGTGCTGAGGATCAGCTCACAGTGACGTATGGCGCTTCATGTGCAGCGATAGGTGGTCGGAGCGCGAGAAAGCCCGTTCGCACAAGCGGCACTGGAACGGCCGGTCGCCGGTGTGCTTGCGGTAGTGCCTCGTGAGCTCGTCGGAGCGGGCGAACTTCCAGCCGCACTCCTTCCAGTTGCACTGGTAGGGCTTCTCGCCCGTGTGTGTCCGCAGGTGGGCCTTGAGGTGCGAGCTCTTGGTGTAGCTCTTGCTGCATCCGGGGTGCGAACAGGTGTGGATGGTCACCTTCTTTCGACTCACTGCTGTCCGCGACTGCTGTTGTTGCTGCTGATGATGTTGCTGGTGGGACTTCTTGGGCCCAACGAGCGGCGAGGACCGGCAGTACGGGTCGGTCATGTGAATGTCGGGCGTGAGCGGCGTCGCCGGGAAGTGATTCGGAGGTCCCATCGTGGTGCCGGCGCTCAGGAGGTCCGCTAACCTCGGCGATGAAGGTGGGGTCACCATGCGTAAGTGCGGGGGCGTCTGCTGCTTGCCGTGGTGTTGCTGGGGCGGCTGCTGTAGGCACTGGCTGAGGATATCGTCGGCCTTCATTGCCATCGAGTGCATCGAGGGCAGGGTGGTCTGGTACTGGCTCCCGCCGTCCAAGTGGGCCCCCGCGTGCTGCGGCTGTCCCAGCTGCGAGTGGTCCGGTGACGCTGGCGGCGACATCTGGCTAGACGGCGGCGTCTGCAGAGGGTTCGCGCTTTGGTAGTTGGCCCAGAGGGCTGTGTACTGGGAGCCGGACAGCATGGACGACATGTCGAAAGGATTGGCCGTGGCCTCCGCCTTCATTGTCTGAGCTGCAGACTGCTGGTACGTCAGGTGGTCAATGGAGGGGGCTGCGCTGTTCGTCGAAGCCACGCTGCTTGCGAACGGTTGCTGCTGTTGCTGCTCGGACTGTTCGTGCCTCTGTTGCTGCTCGTGGGGTTGCTGCTCGTGCTGAGGCTTGAGCTCGGTCTCGGCATCGTACGAGTTTACTTCGGGGTACAGGGCGGCGTCGTCTGAGTTTAGCATGAAGTCGAAGTCTAGCGTGACGAATCCCGTTGACGACGTCGAAGGGTTCAGTGGGTTGGCGCTCTGGTCTTCGGGCGACGACTCTTGTCTCGTCTGCGGTGGGTCTTGCGGCGGCAGCGACGGCTGCGTAGGCGGCGCGACGCTCGGTGGTTGCCGTTGCAGCGATGGCGGTCGGTTCGGAACGGGAGCCATCAGTGCGGCGACCAGGATGGCACTGTTGGCTGGTAGGACGGACGGCGCTTGGTCCCTGCGGGCCTCGGTGGTCTTGTATTCGTAGACGACGTCGCGACTGACTTGTGTCTCCGGCTCTGGCTTGACGCCCGACGCTGCGTGCCTCGCCCCACTGATGTCGTCCAGAAGCACGCTCTCAATATCCTGCCAGACCTGGGTGAGAAAAAGAAGAGAGAGAACGAAAACTGAGTTTTTCTGTCTCGGAAATTTCGTGTATATCTGTCAGAGATAGAGATAACGCGTACTATATATGCATGCACTGTGAGATAGGTAGAAGTGGTCGTCAGGAAATTCGCCATATTTCCAACATTCCTTCATGACGCTTCTAAAACGCGCTCACATCCTTCACTGCGTCTTTCAAGGGTGCCATAAAATTGCATGATTATTCCTACTTTAAGCAGCGGGGCATAGCCCCCAATTAAGGAGCGCTTCGGCGCTTTGGCCTTGACGAAGACACCGGCGACTTCTTTAAAAGGCCGGAGCTTTCATGAGATGTTGGACAGTGATGTATACGTAGGCCTCCCATGTCGCGCTTTCAACTCGGTATGTCGCTCTTGGTTCCAGGTCTTAGAGTTGGTACCATGTCACGCTTTAAACTTTAGACTTCTAATGCCGATGATATCTCCTTCAGAAAGGTTTTCTTTCGCTCAGCAAGACGTGTGCTTGTGGCCTGAATAATCTGATCTAACCACCTGGGGCGCATTCTGACCTTTTTTTTTTCTCTTAGCGAGGTGTTGCAGCCACACTTAATTGCCGCATAAAGTTCGCGCTCATTCGACGAAGCGTGTCATAAGCAGCGATATCCCTTCAGTCTCCGCGTCTATACGTCTCCGTACCCGCGCAAGGCGTCGCTAAATGCGAGTTTCGCGGATCAGCCAAGGCAGAAAAAGAAGCAAGACTAAGTATTATACCCCACAAGGATTCTTTTATTTTCTCGGAGCAGCAACGAAGGGGACCACAACGAATGTCGGTCTTCGGCGAGGCTCTATACACATGTGATCATTGCGTCAATCTCCCGAGTCAGCCCGAATAGCGGTAATAAAGAGAAGGGGCCAGACGCCCCTACTGTTCTCGAGAGTACCGCCAGGGGCGCCGAGGCGCTCACATTATCTTAATGTGACCGTGGAGGTCCTGTGGCGCAACTGTTAAAATATGCCTGCCTGTAGCACCGCGTTGCGAGGGCGCGGGAGTATTTTACCGATCTCCCATTGTTTCTCTCGCGTCACAGCTATCTCGATCGTCAGTGACGTGTGTAATTAGACTCGACCGCAATGTGTAATTATTGTACTTTGCCAGCCGATGCTCTCCAAGTGGTAGCGTGTACGCGTAGTGAACATTGACGCCTCGAGGAAACCGAGAAACAATTATTCTCTTCTTTCTTTCTTTGTTTCTTTCTCTCTTTGTTTCTTTCTCTCTTTCTTTCTTTTTCTTTCTTTCGTTCTTTCTTTCTTTCTTTCTTTCTCCCGATGGTCGCGAGATCGAATCCCGGCCTAAGAGTTATTCTAGCTATTCCTATAAATTCGAAATGCTAGAGGCCCGTGTACTTAGATTTAGGTGCACGTTAAAGAACCCCTCCACTAAGGTGTCTGTCATAATCTATCTATCTATCTATCTATCTATCTATCTATCTATCTATCTATCTATCTATCTATCTATCTATCTATCTATCTATCTATCTATCTATCTATCTGTCTGTCTGTCTGTCTGTCTGTCTGTCTGTCTGTCTGTCTGTCTGTCTGTCTGTCTGTCTGTCTGTCTGTCTGTCTGTCTGTCTGTCTGTCTGTCTGTCTGTCTGTCTGTCTGTCTATCTATCTATCTATCTATCTATCTATCTATCTATCTATCTATCTATCTATCTATCTATCTATCTATCTATCTATCTATCTATCTATCTATCTATCTGTCTGTCTGTCTGTCTGTCTGTCTGTCTGTCTGTCTGTCTGTCTGTCTGTCTGTCTGTCTGTCTGTCTGTCTGTCTGTCTGTCTGTCTGTCTGTCTGTCTGTCTGTCTGTCTGTCTGTCTGTCTGTCTGTCTGTCTGTCTGTCTGTCTGTCTGTCTGTCTGTCTGTCTGTCTGTCTGTCTGTCTGTCTGTCTGTCTGTCTGTCTGTCTGTCTGTCTGTCTGTCTGTCTATCTATCTATCTATCTATCTATCTATCTATCTATCTATCTATCTATCTATCTATCTATCTATCTATCTATCTATCTATCTATCTATCTATCTATCTATCTATCTATCTATCTATCTATCTATCTATCTATCTATCTCTGTCTGTCTGTCTGTCTGTCTGTCTGTCTCTGTCTGTCTGTCTGTCTGTCTGTCTCTATCTATCTATCTATCTATCTATCTATCTATCTATCTATCTATCTATCTATCTATCTATCTATCTATCTATCTATCTATCTATCTATCTATCTATCTATCTATCTGTCTGTCTGTCCTGTCTGTCTGTCTGTCTGTCTGTCTGTCTGTCTGTCTGTCTGTCTGTCTGTCTGTCTGTCTGTCTGTCTGTCTGTCTGTCTGTCTGTCTGTCTGTCTGTCTGTCTGTCTGTCTGTCTGTCTGTCTGTCTGTCTGTCTGTCTGTCTGTCTGTCTGTCTGTCTGTCTGTCTGTCTGTCTGTCTGTCTGTCTGTCTGTCTGTCTGTCTGTCTGTCTGTCTGTCTGTCTGTCTGTCTGTCTGTCTGTCTGTCTGTCTGTCTGTCTGTCTGTCTATCTATCTATCTATCTATCTATCTATCTATCTATCTATCTATCTATCTATCTATCTATCTATCTATCTATCTATCTATCTATCTATCTATCTATCTATCTATCTATCTATCTATCTGTCTGTCTGTCTGTCTGTCTGTCTGTCTGTCTGTCTGTCTGTCTGTCTGTCTGTCTGTCTGTCTGTCTGTCTGTCTGTTTCTTTGTGGCGTCTGTTTGCTTATTCATACCGACGCGTGGGTCCATCGGTATCTGGAACAGACATCGCTACAAGGGTACGTACGGCCATGATCCCACTTACAGTCGTGCTGCTTATACGTGGTTGGTGAGGCCATATGCGAAATGGTCTAAGCGGGTGGCCTTTCCTTCGGCTCCGTGCTTTCGCTCATAGTCGATGCGCGCCATTACTAGATACACATCGCGCGGGATGACGCACGGCCTGCTGTGAGTCAGCTATTACTTATTTGGACGGTACTTAATAAGCGGTCAACAGTACACAGTCAAAAGCGTGGAACAATAAACTGTTAATTTGTCAGAATGTGGTAACGCGATATGATGGGAAATGTGTTTCCAACAAAAAAGGGAAAAGAAAATCTAATTTTGATAGTCGAATAATGATAAACGCATGACGAAGAAACCGAACATACAGGGACATGCTAAGTAAAAAAGGAGGTTGTTAAGTATTTTAGTGTAGGTCGATGCAAGCACGCGTCTCGCGTTGGTTCAAGCCAACGCGAAGTGTGTGACGAAAAAAAAAAAAAAAGCCCGAAGCGTTTACGCAGTATCGTCTCACGAATGGCGGTCTTTCAACAAGAGAGAGATAAACGAAGGCGAAAGGCAGGGAGGTTAACTCAGCTTTGGCTCGGTTGGCTACTCTACACGTGAGGTGGGGGAAAGGGGGAATAGTAGATAAGATAGAGATAAGATAGAGATGAAGAAGAAATTAACGGATAGTGTAAACACGCAGAGCACGAACTCGTGCCGGTAGTTCACAAACGTTCGTGAATTCGGGTCGTCTTCAAGTAGCTCAGTAGGGTTTCCGTGGCCTTGGCGGCATGCACGAAACCGTGGGCCAAGGTCCCAGGATCTTGCTTTGTGATAATGTCCTTTCGTCAAGGCAATGCAGTTTAGCGTCTAGAACACGCCGTTAGTCTGGTAGGATCGGCCTACCATACCGTAACTGCATGCCTAGCTACTGCCTTTACGTGTAATATAGGCTTAGCCGGGAAAGGTGGGTATGGTCCAAACCCCCTGTTTCGTAAATTTTACCCTTGGTATATTTGTATATACAGACATGCAAGCACGCGCACGCACATATTTAAGGAGCGGTCTGACCTCTCCTTCGATATAAAGTTTGGCCACGCCCCCGGCGCGTAACGTAAGTTTCTGCCTGCATCCGTTAGAGCACCACTGTCTTAACAAATAACGCGACCACAAATTCAAAGTGCATGCGCATACTGAACAGTGCCTTTTCTATTAGGAATAATTTTGCGCTGGTTGTACTCGTTTTCTTATATCGTCCGTTCTATCGACTTACCGGTGTCGGCGATTGTGTGAACGAGGCTTCACATCAGTCTCTGATGAAGTGGAGTAATAGTTTTGTTAATTACGCACAGTGCCGGCGGGCTACACTCAATTATCACCTTACAATAGAGGCTTCTATCGCATCGGTCGTTTTTACGCCGACGGGATCCTATCAATTGTGGACCGAACATTTTCGAGCGTCTAGACGACACCTGAAGGGCACCGTTCCATCATTTAGGACATGGCAGAGAAGATCATTTGAAGGATAAGGTCTTTCCAAATGAAGACACCCCTCTGCTCTCCCTCCTCGCACTCTCTCACAACCAACCCAATCAACTTTGGTGGCGTGAGATCTAAATAGAAACGCGCCGCGCGAATGCCTGACTTCACTGCAGTGAACCACTCTCAATCTGGCACTTCATTGACAGCCATAGGCGTGCACAGGGTTCTCCTTCAGGGGGCGGGGGGTGCGAAGGCAGGCGAAGGTTCATCGCAGCGCCCCCCCCCCCCCTCCCTTAATGCTGTGGTGCGCAAAGGAACAAAACACGAAGGAAGGCCCCTCCCTATTAAGCTAATGTATAGGGCAGACTTTGCGCCCCCTCCCCCCCTCCCTTTCTTAGGTCACTAAGGAGGGCGCAGCCCCCTTGTCCCCCCTCCCCCTTCGCACGCCTATGTTGAAAGCTTTGGGCTGAGTTTAACTGTGATTACAAGACGTGGCGGGCGCTTACGCAGCCTTGTGAAGGGCGGTGATGTAGCTGCACTTAATATTGTTCTTGTGGGTGTTTAACGTACTGAAACTGGACAGTTGATTTATGAGGTCTGCTAGAACATTGTCTACCTAAACAAAGCAACTCTATCTTTAGATAGATTAAACAGCGCTAAAGACGGAACACACAGAAAGAAACGCAGATACACCGCTGATACTTGCCCAAGCATCCGTTTTAGCAACATCTATCTATCTATCTATCTATCTATCTATCTATCTATCTATCTATCTATCTATCTATCTATCTATCTATCTATCTATCTATCTATCTATCTATCTATCTATCTATCTGTCTATCTGTCTGTCTGTCTGTCTGTCTGTCTGTCTGTCTGTCTGTCTGTCTGTCTGTCTGTCTGTCTGTCTGTCTGTCTATCTATCTATCTATCTATCTATCTATCTATCTATCTATCTATCTATCTATCTATCTATCTATCTATCTATCTATCTATCTATCTATCTATCTATCTATCTATCTATCTATCTATCTATCTATCTTATTAAAAATTTTATCTCGGCGTCTCTCTGATTACACATCGGAGCCGCTAGACCATAGATTTCGAACCAAATTTGGGCCGTGCGTCATTTGATGTTCGTGCCCTGCTGCATAGAAGTGATGGGACAGACTGGTGTATCAGGTGCAAGTGTGCATATATAGAGCACATCGATTCAGCAAGGAGAGCATCGCCAGAGGGTCTCTTCCACGGCGGCGATCCCCTCTAAGCTGCCCCCCCCCCCCTTCTCGCTCGCTCTCTCTTTCTCTCTCACCGTCTTGCGCATGGCTAGCTTTCGCGGAGGTGCTTTCTTTTTCCTTTTTCCCTGGCATGCAGATGCGGGTTAATTGTCCATTCCACAACCGCGCTTGCGCGGTGCAAGAGAGCCGGGGCACCGACACGCATTCCACGATGTCGCGGTGCGTGCGTGTGTGCATATACCAGGGCCGTGGGATCACGTGTGTATTGCAGGCGGTACACATACGGCCCGAAGAAAAGAAAGTGAGCGAGAGAATGGAAAACTGTTTATCGGACGTTTATGGTGTTCTTTTTTTGCGGCCTCGCTTCTTTTCGATATGTTCAATTATGACGGCGATAGCGAAGGCGTACGAGAAAGCAGCTGAACGCACGGGGCGATCGTACGACAATTAGTCCGTTTATTGCGCTCGCCTGTATACTACTTGAGATGCGATATCAGAAAGCGCAGGTGAACTCGGGGTATGTTAATTAACCGCGAAGGTGGAAATCATGAGACGACCGCATTGTGTCCGCAAATTTGCCCATTTAGAGACGTACGCCGGTGGCTTCGGTGGCGGAGGCGGCGTTTCCAACACGAACGACTCAAAAAGTCACGTGATCAGAGATTACGGCTTGACGACGTCATCATGACTTTTCCGATCGGAAAAAATTGTGGCGGCGCCACTACGACATCACATAGGATGACGTCATTACACGAAATCAGGCGCAAGGGGCCAAAGGTGTGCCGATCCCGGAGGCAACACAATACCACAATACCAGTTGAGGTGAAGATAGCTTTCAATGCTTCTGATCCTGTAGGCAGTGCAAAACCATGTAAGGTGCAGAAAGGTTTTGGGAATGGACGGGGGAGGAGGGGGGGGGGGGGCAAGGGTCTGTACATTGACTGAGAACAAAAAGAAGATGGCTCACTGTTAATCCCAAGTTTACCAACACAGTCAGCGCGAGTGCCACTCTCAGAACCCGAGGTCTTGCACTAGGGTCGCGTTACTTTTGGTGAGCCAGAAAGGTTTGTCGTCCTAGTGAAGCGTGACGTAGGGGGGCTGTTCAGGCAAATGAAGACGTGATAACTGGGGAGTGACTAGCTTCAGGCCTCTAGTGATGCTCAGTGGAGCAAAGTGATCATCACACGCCTCTGACGTAACTGGAAAGTCTGATATTACTGCGATAGTCGTGAGAAAATTGACGCAATTCCGCCTATATTTTAAGTTTAGTTCAGTGTGTTATAGAAAACTAGTACACTGTTGATACACTTTAAGGAAGCAGACCCATCCTGGTATGCGTAGTCAGTGCAGCTTCATACTTCCCAGTGCGTTCAACAGAGTCTCGTATACGTTCGACAAGGTATAAGATCACAGCGGCATTCGCGGCCATCTGTGTTTAATGTTACCCGCGCTTCCTCGTGCCTCGCTAATGATTCGCACTACGCTTAACGTGCAGAGTCTGAAGGACAAAACAGGAAAAAAGAACACCTCACCAGTCGTTGCCTTATTAGAGGGCACAACGACAATTTTAGAAACATCGCGCCCTCGCCGCTGCCGTCTCTGCACGCGACGCGACAGGCGTATACACTCTTCAAGGCGCGATTTCCTTCGAACGCGTGGTCTTGGCGACGAAAACACTGTGACCAAAATGAGAATCCTATATTCGGCGCCAATTTCGTGCTTGTTAGTGGAAGGAAATGTTCCTTTCGGTAATTGTTTTCGAATGCTGCCGTAACGACATTCAACTTTTGACTCTGCTTCGTGTGGTTGTTGTTTTTTCCTCCTCTTCTTAAGTGGGCGTGAGGCTTTTTCAGCGGAAGGGTTACGCAGACAGCATGATTGCCTTCCTCCCGCGTTTTTTATTGCCGCAATTTGTTCTCTCAGCTGGTGGCGTTACACACTTTCCGCGTGAGCCCATACCCTCTGCGCGCACCCGTAATTTGTTGCCATCGAAGCACTTTGTGAAATGAGCTTGCATGCGCCGCCGCCGAGCTCCTGCCGTTTCTGCATCCCTCCTTATTTATTATGCGAGTCCGGGGGGGGGGGGGGGGGACTTCACCCCGTTTCTCAAACTTCACCGAACCGGTAACCCCCTTTGTTTAATGGTCGCGATCGACACAAAGAACCGCGCAGCGAACCACAAAAGAGAAACGAAACATGCAGGCGTGAACGCTGACCGTATTGCGTGATGGCAAAGCTCTGGCAATCAAAGCGTCTGCTACCTTCAAGAAGCCTGTGCGTACCTTTCTTGAACCCACTAAGCCTCAGTTCAAAAGCTAACTTATCAAAATGTCTCGCTAACGTCTGCGAGGGTTCTGGAATTTCTCTTTAACCTCGAAGGAAATAGCGCTGCGCGCGCTTAAATAGGACACTTCATTATTCTCAGTAATAAGAGTGCGACACAGCGAAGTTTGGAGCTTACTTATTTATGACCGAGTTAGCTGACTGAGTGAAGTTTCGCTCCGGTTGACCTGTAGCGATACTCCAGGTCTCTTGGAGCGTTTTAAATCAGGCAGCAGTTCAGAGGTAGATGGTAGTTTGAAGCGATGAAAAACCCTTGAACACGGGGTGTCAGCGGAGCTGAAGTTTCGACTTTATGAATGACTCTTGGTGCATGTACGTGTGTTTGTGACTGCACGCAATATGTGCGTGTATATGTGATCACTGTGTATATCACGGTACACCTGGAGCAGCAAGCCAGGCGACTAACCAGGCTGACATTTCCGGGAATATCATTAAAAGTTATCTCTCTCTTTCTCTCTTCTTCAAGGCAGCAGCTGCCTACATTAGTGCGTATATGTGTGTGCTTCGTACCCTCTCCCCCAACAAAAGCATAAGAGGAGGAGAGGGCAAGTGCACTTGCCCTCTCCTCCTCTTCTGTTTTGGTTGGGAACTGCGCGGCTGTGAACGCACGGACTAGCACCAAAGCAGGCAAGCACATGCGTAGCATCCCACCGTGTCATTGTGAGTGCATCAGTACGTCCGTTCCTGTCTAAGATGTGAGCATTCGTGCGCCGGCACTCTGTGTTAACACACAGCCTGTGCAAAAGAACAGCGAATCCCCGAAGCGACGCGGAAAATCACCAGCGAAACCGAAGTGTACAGTGCGTAAGAAGGTACGAGGAGGGGGAGAGGTGACGGTGAGGGGGGTGTCCAGTGGTCTCATTTCTCTCTATCATCGTGCCTGTTTCCATCTAGATAGGGAATACGTGAAGCCTGTGCTTTTGCCCGCTCCGCTGCGCCTTCGTCCCAGCAAGGGCGACGAGAGATGTGGGACGCATCGTGTAAGAAAAAGTGCTTCACCCCCCCCCCCCCTCCACCCCGCAACTGCGCATCACAGACGACGAACTCGGCGAAGCGTGGTCATATCTCTGTCCTTCTCCCGTTGCCTTTTGTACAATCTGGCATACGCCACTTTATACATGCGGAGTGATCTGAAGACACCTACTTTATGGCATTCCTTACAATTTTCTGTGTGGTTTCGTCCATCGTAAGAACACGTGCCGCATCACGAATGTGTCCCGTAGCGTTTCGCGTATAGTAGGCTGACAAGGAACAATACAGTCGACTCAGAAGAAAAATAAGACGACTTTCACCTTTGAGTCGTTTTATGCGAATTCATGAGCGACCCTGTGAGTGTTTTTTTCGAGTAGCCCACAACGTTGGTGTCTGTCATAACCAACTGGTATCGCTTCAACAAATCCAACGTGTTACCGTTATCCACGCCTATGTTATGGAAGTGCAACAAATTATTGAAATATAAAGTGACATAGGGATATTGTACGCAGCACGGCAACACCTATACGCGTTTTGTGTAAGGCTTCCTGCGTTCACATTTGTGACCTGCGTAAAGGGAATACGGTTAAATCTCAGCACGTCGATGTAGTTGCTACTCTTCACTAATACGAACGTTACATAGAACTGTACGCATTGAAATATAACATTATTATTATTAATTGTTCTACACGGTTGCGTAATGCACTATTTCTTACTGCTACTGTAAATCTGTCCTGAACTCAGTATGCAGCATAGTGTGGTCTGTAACCGTCAAATAAAACTTCCCAGTGATGCATTCAGCCACTTTCAAAAGCCAGTGTGTCTCGCTCAGAAACATTGCATGCTTATAAATAAATCATCGGATCAAAAATTAAGGGGAGAGACATGCACTCGCTTGAAGGTTTGGCTTTCGTACGGTGCACGTATCAGAAAGAGATTTCACGCATGTGCTAATTTAAAATCAAAGACGCGTCACTCCTTCATTATGCGATTCGCGTAGCGATTCTTTACCTGTAGGTTCTCTTAACGTTATCGATAACGCAAGGCGAAGAGTTTCTGGAAAGTGCAAGAATGAAACGCGAATCAGCTTATCGAAATGCCGGTGTGCCGTTTGTAGAGTTTCCCAGACGGGAGCAGTGGAGTCGCATCGCCCGCCTGAAATGACGGATGGTGTCTACAAACTTTCCATGAGTCCTTCAGATCACGGTGCGCACCGTAGACTGGCTAAGTTATAAGCATTTCACAGCAGGCAGAATGGCGTGACATCCCTTACAAAAATGCTTATAGAGGTTTAATTAAGGCTAAATTGACTTTTCTCTATAGGATGTATTGTGTTTAAATTGAGCGCCAATTGACTTTTTCTATTGAGTTACACAAGGATATTGGCCACCGTGTTTCTATTGAAAATCATATTTTGCGTGTCAATTTAGCGTCTTTTGTGCGAGTCAAAAGGAGCTATTGACCAGCTATTGACTGTGAGTATACTCAATTTCAATTGACTTTTTCTATTGAGTTACACAAGGATATTGGCCACCGTGTTTCTATTGAAAATCATATTTTGCGTGTCAATTTAGCGTCTTTTGTGCGAGTCAAAAGGAGCTATTGACCAGCTATTGACTGTGTGTACTCAGTTTCAATTGAAACAGTTTAGGGGAGTGTATATTCAACCCTTATTGTGTACAGTAAAAAGCATCTGGTATGCAAGCGTGTTACGCAATTGTCAAAAATGGTGGCTTAGTTCCTCCGCGTTTAGGAACGTAGGCTATTTGCGACATTTCTTGAAAACTAGCCACTTAAATGTGTTTTAGAAGTGGTACCCAATTATATACATTAAATGCTATCAGTGTATTTTTTAAGCATTTGCTAGCCATAAGGCTGATCATTCGAATTTACTGTGCCGAACATGAAAGGAATTCTGCATGCCGCCTTCAATGCTTTGCCCTAGCGAGAGTTTTTCCTGGCGTGCGCTGATGTTTCAATGGTTCAATCCTACGAACAAGGTAAAAACTGGGAGAGAAGTCGCAAATTAGTACAAGGGCCCACTATTCGCATGAACGACACCATACACGCACATGTACACCATACATACAGTGATGCCGATGTTGTGATTTCTTAATTGTGTAAGCTGCATCTGACCTTCGGTGTTCTGTAAAGTGTCCATGCCAAAATGGAAAACACAGATCTGTTAACATCTATATTTATTTTTATGAAAACTCCAATAGAGACGAATGTCATCATTTAGTTGGCGTTGCGCCTGTTTCCGAATAACCAGGGCGAAGCCTGCCTGTAAGAAATACAAAAAAGAGAGAAAATCTTGTCATAAAAAATAAAATAGGTAGAAGAGGACGGTTTAATAATGTAAGCCACAATAGTTACGTAGTAGCATACTGATAAAACATCCAACGCACAATACTTTTTTTCAGTTTTCATAACTTTCGAATAGAACGTACGAACGCAGTGAAAATGATAAACTTACCTTCAAAGATAATCAACAGAGGCACGTGGTTTGGAGATCCAGCAAATACAGAAAATGTTGATCGCACATCAAGGTGACGGTGTGTCTCTGCAGCTTTGCAGAAAGGACGCTGCGATGGTGTCTTGCATGTAGGCTGAGGTGTCCATTTTGCCGCAGGAAAGTTGCGATGAACAACCGTTCCGCCGAAACAAACTTCCATGTACGGCCACAATTGCAGCACATGAGCGAAGTAGCTTCTTCACACTTTCGCTGATAGCCTGTGTAAATCGCGGTACTCGCTGTCCACGAAATCAGAGCAAGAGAGATCGCAAGTGACGAACACGATCCACGCTCGCGGCGCTGGTGAGCAATTCTGAAGAAGAAAGTGCGGCGCGGAGGGATACACAACAAGAGCTAGAGTGACCGTCAGAAATTTACACGGGTGTAACTCCCAATAAATTCTGCGAAGCTTATTTGTGAACTAAATGTCAAGTATTCATGGCGTAATATTAGCATCCTATAAAATACAGATTGATCTTTTCCCGCGTTATTTTCTTGATCGCAACAGTAGACGGGCCTCCTTGCACCTGTGCAGTGAAAGTTTGCGACATGTGCTCTCCGAATTCTTCACCCCTCATGGTCCCCGCCACGTGCAAAGAATACCACCCGCGACTTACCAGACAGGCGAGTTTCGGAACAATAGGGCGCCCCTTTTCCCCCTACGGGGGAGAGCAGCTTAAAAATGCACGACCATTGAAGGACGCGTTCGTCGAATCCGCAGTCTTTTAAGCCGGCTACCACGACATGTTCAATCCGCATTTTTATCGTACTTCTCATGAATAAATAGTAATAAAATAATAATAATAAAGACACTGCTTGTCAAAGCATTGAGTACACATTCCGATAAACATTGAATCAACGGTATTTTAGCTAATCTCGGAAGGCAAAATTTTAGCGCATCATTGAAACAAATGCAAGTGTCGCACTTGACCGCGACACGATCCGTCATAGCGGGTCATATGGCTACGCATGTTTTTTGACAATTCATGGTGAGAAAAACCTTTGATCTTGCATTCAAAGAACTGCTAACTTCCCCTTTACCCCGTCGACAGCCGCGGGGACCAGCAGCATCGATCTTGCGACCTTCGATCAAAGCACCTAGCTCGCTTAATTTTCGTTTTTCCGTTGCTTTTTTTTTTAGTACTCAACAACGAAAAAGAAAGGGGGGCGGCCGGGAGGGAGGCCCTGCGGTGAAACTTGGCCCTATACCTAAGGAGATGCCCTGCACATGCGTGCTTCATGGTTCTCTTGTAGCTATATAGAACATTATTATATATAAACAAGAAAACTAATTCCAGGTACATTAGGACATTACACTTCTGTGATGCGAAAAAAAAAAGTGAAATGCCATATCGCAAGCTAGAGAAGCATAAAACATAAAAGACTTGAGGTAGCACTGCATGCTATATTGAGAGGGCTCAGTAGCCGGTCAATAATGCATACGTTGAGTTCGAGTCAATTGGCACTTAGTTTTTTGAAAAACAATTTAATGCGTATAGAGTGTGAGTAAATTGGCGCTTATATTTTTTAAAGTCAATTAAATGCGTAAAGAGTGTGAGTCAATTGGCACTTAGTTTATTTAGAGTCAATTAAATGCGTATAGAGTGTGAGTCAATTGGCACTTAGTTTTTTGAAAGTCAATTAAATGCATATACAGTGCAGGTCAATTGACACTTAGTTTATTGAAAGTCAATTTAACGCGTATACAGTGTGGGTCAATTGACACTTAGTTTTTTGAAAGTCAATTTAATGCGTATAGAGTGTGAGTAAATTGGCGCTTTCTTACCTTTAGTCAATTAAATCTGTACCGAGCTGACCCAATAGACAATGCGGTTGAATTGACCTGCAATTGACTCAATACATGCTCGGTTCCAGGTCAATTAAAACTCAATCTGCATTTTTGTAAGGGATGGGCATAAAATATATACCTTACCAAGAAATACGAATTGGTCAAGCCGTCCGAGCACCGACCGAGCGTTATACGGAAAAAGCTCGCAGAAACAACAAAAACATGGCATGTGTTGCACTTTGGCAAGTTGCCATTAGCGCATGTGAGTCAGGCGATTGCCAACTAACCTCTTATCTCTGCGTGGTTCTGAGGTATGGAGGATGACAAATGATGGACATCGCGATATTAAAGTCTCACTGGCTGCCCCGTGTCTGCAGTGTATACGTTCGGTTTTCATTGGACAGCTCGCGGAAGTCTTACAACTATACGCTTCGAAAGTACAGGAATACAGCGGCCGTATTTCTTTACGCGCTTGTTGTAAGGCTTTCGTGAATCAAGCTCGACCGCCTGTTATAGCCGCCTGTTATAGCCCAGATATTCTTGTTTTTGCAAAAGCACTCCCCTTGCTGTTAGGAACAGTGCTTGCATGCGAGCTAACACCCACAGTTGGCTCTCGCGCCATATCACTATACTAGATGAGATTTGTGGACTAGATCGAAAAAAAAATAAAAATAAAATAAAGGTCTGAAACGTGACTTACAGCCGTTAGCGTTTTTCTCTCCTTGCACTAAACAGAGTAAGACTTGGCACTTGGCAGGCGAATCGGTGCCTCGTTTATGGCAGTCTGCGAACACCGCGTAGCATTCAATATTCCGGAGATCGCGATTTCATTTTACACACCCGTAGATTTACAGGCGCTCGCCCCCAGTCGAAAGGACCACCTGCAATGCGTTTTCTTTTCCTTAGTCAGAAAGGGAGACAGGCTAATAGGTTTTATTTGTCAGTCATGCAGACACGGAAAGAAAAAGAACGCTAGACCAGCGTTCTTACTGTTCCTTTTTGTTTCCGGGTGTGCGTGCTTTTTTTTTCCTATTTCGCTTAAGCGCTGGAAATAAGCAAAGTTCAGTATTACAACTAGCCCGGCAAACTGCTTTATGTCCTGAGAGTCCAGTTTGGATTCATGAGCTCTGATTCAGTATGTCGTTAAATCTCGACCACAGGCGGTATAAGGCTGTGGCACGCCAGCACTAGTACATGTACGTACACATGTACAGTCGCGATCAGTGTGACTTGCAACACGGGAGCGCGTGGCCTCACGAAATAAAAGATTGTGCATGACTTCAAGTTGGCCTTATTTCCACAACTGAATGGTATCTTGTTATCGGGGATCATCACCAAGGTGACAGAGCATTGTTTAGTTGTGGAAATAAAGGCTAGTGGAAGTGGTGAGCAATCTCTCTCTCTCTCTCTCTCTCTCTCTCTTGCTGTCTCTCTCTCTCTCACACACACACGCACTCACTCACTCACTCACTCACTCACTCACTCACTCACTCACTCACTCACTCACTCACTCACTCACTCACTCACACACTCACACACACACACACACACACACACACACACACACACACACACACACACACACACACACACACACACACACACACACACACACACACACACACACACACACACACACACACACACACACACCACGACACTCCACTGTGGTTCAGTAGCCATGGCGCGGTAATTCCCACTAAGAGAACGTGGAGGGCTTGTTTCCTCGACGGGGCATCGGCACTCGAATAACTTATAAATAGAAAACTGCGATGCACTTAGCTTGCTCTACTCATTAATTAAAAGAAAAAGACAGTTCATACGGTCAACATAATCCGAAGCCTGACACTTCGGCGTCCTCGTGAGGGCTCCCGTCGCACGCAAAGGAGCACGCGTACCTCTGGATTCCCACATGGGACGGCATAACGGGCAACCGACAGTGCTTATGTCCCCAATGTCGCCTCGCGTCCGTCGTCTCCGGCTTCTGCAGTCTGTCGGGAAAGCGCGAAAGAACGAAGAAACAGCGGAGGCTGTATAGTACAAAAAACAAAAAAAAGAACGGACAGCTCACCTTCGGCGCCGTTATCGACTTCTAGCATCGGGCGACTCATTACGTATGCTGAATATGCGGGGTCCAAAGGAGGACTCCGAGCAATCCTTGCCGCATATATGTGTCTGCGTGCCTGAGCCGTGTGCGTCACGCCGGCCTTCCTGTCCCCTCGATATACTACGGCATATACCTTGGCCGCCGGGCGATTGATTTACATTTGCCCATTCTTATCTTCGAATTTGTCTCTTTCGCTGCTAAATGCTTATTCCTTCTCCTCCCACCTCTTCTTCTCCCATTTGCTTTTTTTTTTCCAACCCCCTCCCCCACTTCATCTTTGTTTTGCATTTCGCTGTGTCCTTCTGTGTTTCCTTTTCTGTTATCATTGCTTGTTCCATTCTCTATACACGATTTTACGTAAGACGCATGGGCGCCGCCACCTTGGGCTCCTAAACGAATGTTTTCTTATTTCAATATGTCGCGCAGTGAATAAATGACGTCATGAAACGTCGAATGCAACAACCGAAACGTTTTCGTGCGTATGCGTCTAACGTACAGTACTGTTCGTTTAGTTGCTTAAGACGCGAACCGGTAAGGCTACAGCCTAATGTGACAGCACCGAAACCCATCCTTAAAATAGTCTTTAAAAAAACGTAACACTTGGCTTCTTTAAGAGCCAAGTGTTACGAGAAACCAAAAGGAAAAGGTTTAGTCCTGTCGGAAATACAGGCCGCTGAGGTCGGCAAATTATTTATTTACAGCCTTTCCTCTGAAGAAACACGCCTGTACGCAATTAAACAACGTTATTATAGTGTGTCCGATGAAATTTGGATTCTGCTCTTTTCATTCATTTTTGTGGGCCTTGTGCATTTTATTGCAAGTACACTTACAATGCTTCGCAAAAATATTAGACGATAATCTCAGGTTATGTTTATGCGGACGGTTTGTGTAAACGCGGCCGTATTCTGGTTAAAGCCAGCAATTAAATTAGTCCCTGCTATTTGGGAAGCCGATCGCGCCCGCATGGATAAGAAATTTATTAAAGGGCTGACCCCGGCTCCATTAAGCTAGTACTTACTTATAAGATCATTCTGAACTTTTATAGGCCACTTCGGCTTTTACGGACCATTTAATTGCCGTATCAAGAGTATCGCGGCTGCGTTTCCTCGGCTCGCTCTAACAGCACTTCACTTTTATGTGCTTCTTAGTATCAGTCGATGTAGTCTGGGGTTAGCGAGAGCCAAATTTTGCGAGAAGGGAGAAATAGGTGTAGTTGTAGTTATATGCACAGAGATAAGACTGCGGGACAAGGTTAGGAAGTTATGTACGTTGCAGGCAGGGAAACATTATAACAGTTTACCTAGTAATATCAGCGTAATCTGGGCTGTGCACCGAGTTCACCCGTCTACCGTTCAGGATACCTTGCTTAAGGTTTCTTTTTAGATGGTCGTATGTTCGTGTTTAATGTGTAGCTTAAGCATATCCGTGTCTCCAACTGCTTCACTTTTGTATAGCTTCCGTAATGTTTTGTCTTGCTTTGTCGTATGCGAGTGGTATGTTAGAAGCATTCAATAAATAAAAGGTGAAGTGCTGAAGGGTGGGGGGCAGTAGGCAAGGATGTTATCTTCCTCCGGCACCACATTAGGTGAATGTGTGCTTTTCTGCGCACAGTACCAAGCCGTCAAAGGTGCTCGTACAAGCCAGTCGTTAAAAAAACACACGCAAAAAAAATGTTTTCGTTGTATTCTGGGTCGACGATCGGTGAGGTCGATGTTACAGTGATGTGCTGTATAGATTCTCAGTAGACGATATTCTAACGACCTGAGTGTTTTGGACATCGATTGTCATTGTGCGTGAAATCGATAGGCAGTGGTACGATACGGGTGTTCCATATTTTCTAGGTCCTCTTTCCAACTCCTCTTTCCCCAGCGTGCAGGGCAGAAAACCGATAACTGCGTCTGGCTAACCTCCCCGCCTTTCTTTTCTCTCCCTCTTCTCGCAGCCGTAGCTGTCACGTGATGTACGACTATAGTCTGTGCGTCATTACAATTAACGAGACACATAATTCGTACGGCGTAGCGCACCACGACAGGGACAGAGAAGAGGGACGTGCACACGCAGCGCTAACTTGCAACTAATGGTTTCATTTGCGATCACACATGCCTTATATACAATAACAGTGAATCGATAAAACCGAGAGAACGACACGTAAAGATACAGCACAAAGCCTGCACGTGTCATTACTAATCACAACAATCTGCACCCGCCAACGTTCAAAGCGAAGATTCCGGATACATCTTTTCTTTAGCTGACAGGGCCAAAGAAGGCACACTCACACATTTTTCCTTCCTTTTGTCGATTTCGTAGGCTTCAATTATTTCTCGCGTGGTTACTGCCGCGGGCCCGACCGACAAAGCGCGTATTTGGAAACATTGGGGCGCAACCACACCTCTGACAGTGAATTCCCAAATGACCAGATACAGCTTTTTCCGCATTGTACTGGTGCTCCCTAAGTCTTTGGTTCACACACCTTCCAGTATGGTCTATGTATACGCGTTCACATGTCAAAGGGATACAATACACAACTCCTCGACTGCAATTGACAAATTTTTCTCGGTGCTTCATCGCGCAATCCCGCTTTCCGTTACTCTCTGCATTCACCTTTCTGCACATCCCTTGTAATCGTTCGGGAGCAGAAAGAACCACGTCCGCTGCTCCCGAACGATTACAAGGGATGTGCATAAAGGTGAATGCAGAGAGTAGCGGGAAGCGCGATTGCGCGATCAAGCACCGAGAAAAACTTGTCAATTGCAGTCGCGGAGTTGTGTATTGTATGCCTTTGACATGCCAACGCGTGCTTGCACCGGATTCAATTTTCTCCCCCGTTCGCTTTCCATTTATACAGCGACACTGTATGGCTCCAGGTTCTGACGTATTGCGTCCGTAGAGAAAAGACGCGTAGAAGAATTTTCGGCGCCCCTAGCGCGTAGTCCCCTCGCCACCGCCGATGCCTCTTTGACAAGTGTCGCGATACTCAGAGGCGGCGCTCCCTACCTGTCGTTGTGCGCCTCTGTGTCGTGACGTAGCGATCGCTTTAGCGCTGTGATCAACAGTTGCCCTTCGGGCTCGCTGTGAGACGGACGCCTGCCGTTCGCTCGGAGGAAGATCAGCGAGAGTTGAAGGAGTGCCAACGCGCACAGAAGCGCGGATGGGCGCGAAAACGACGCGAAGCCGCTGCCGCAGAACGTGCAGCCTGTGTCTTCGCTGGCTTCCGTCTTCAAAGTTAAAGTTACCTTTAGTAAGTTACTTTTAATTCCACATTCGCTTCTTCCAAGTTTCAGCTTCGCTTTTTACACCTCTTCGATTCCTCCGACGAAATGTCTCTCCTCTGGTTTTTCGTACGAAGCTCTCCGCATTATGAATTCCCGAGATATGGCTGTCGCCTCGGCGCTTTGTAAATGAGCGTTGCTTCGAAGGAGACCGCGAGGGAACGGGAGGAAAGGAAAAATCGTGACGATATAGCGGTCGTTGTAATGCGCATTTTTAATTAGGCTGCCGCGAGAACGCGCTTTGCGTTCGCTCTTCCGAGCGTGTGAGAACGAGCAGTACTTGAACGCGTCGATAAAGCTCGCGTATACAGAGCCACTGCCTTGTATCACGCGGTTAGATTAGCGCCGCGAGGCTTAAAATGAAAAGCTCGCCCACTGCGGGCTTGATAGCGTTAGGCAAACGCTCTCGTATTTGTGTGGTGAGCGGACGAGAAAGAGCGAGAAACCATTTGGAGTTTTCACGCTTCATCGAAGCAGGACTGTGGGCGCTGCAAATGCACGTTTTTCAAGGCCGTGGATAAAAGTATACGTTCGGGAAATACGAGCGCGGTGCGAAGGAAGAAGAAGAGAAGAAGGAGAGATAATAGAGAAGGAAAGGCAGGGAGGTTAAACAGTATAGGACAACCGGTTTGCTACCCTACACATGGGAACAGGGTGGGGGAGATTAAAGATGGAGAGGAAAGAGAGAGAGAGATAGAAAGATCGTTCTAGGGCGCCTTGACAGAAATGTCTGTTGAAACAGTTCTTGCATGCCGTCAACAGAAGACATCACAGCTGAAGGCGAGGAAGGCACTGCTGAGGTTTTTAAGAGAGACGAACTTGGACAAGCGGCTGGGACAGAAAGGTCGCGTACCACGCAAGAGTGACCTGTGTGTGCAGTGTCATGTGAGAAGGAAGAAGAGAAACGAACTCGGAAAGTACACCGCATAATAGTTGGCGGTGCTTTGACGCTGATCGCGGCGGTCCGAAAGTGTAGGTCAATTAAATTGTCTTTACTTGCCATAGTAGAATAGAAAGATATTCTGGATGGGCTCCTAGGCTAAAAGCCGCAAGGAAAGCAGCTTGACGGGGCCCAGGAGACCATTTACATATCAACGGAACTGGATCGGACGTCGACTCGGAATCGGAGTCCTCGGAAGGTGACCGAGTGATCCCGAGCGAGTGTCGCGACGACGTAGTTTGATAATACCACGTGACCGCCTTCTGGATCGTGACGTCATGACACAGTGTGTAACCTTCGGTGTAACGAAGCGGAGATTGTATGTAGGAAAGATGTTGTATTATAGACAGGGTGATTTCGAGCTTTGTATCATTTTTCAATACTTTAATTTCTATGGTTTAGGAACGTCGCACTTTCCATTAACGCTGAAAATCAGTAGCTGAACCGCATCGGTGCCTCTTTATATTCCCAGGGAGTTGCAGAAGGTCTGGCGACACTGGGGTTTTATTTAGCGCTGGCGGAAAGCCAGCGCTAAATTAACGTTAAAGGAATCGATGCGACAACGACGATTATCGGGCGAATGAACCGCACGCGAACGTCGAGGCACGCGCATTTCTCATTAAAACCAGCCTTCGTCACGTACACCCCACCCTCCCCCCCACCTTCCTACATCGTGTAATTTGTCCCCGCTGGTTTCCTCGAACGGGCTCTATGTGCGCGATTAAATAGTCGATAAACAGATCAACGGAATTTCCTCAGTGTGTCACACAACGCTCGGCCGCGCATATGCGGTACACGCGACACGCGCTCATGCGTGCACTCGTTGTATAATCCCCGTCCGAAGCGATTCTCGGGATTGCCACCACCACCGCTAGCGGCGGTGCGATGCATAGCAATAATGTCTCTTCGTTCGCCTCCCCCCCCACCCCCTCAAGCTGACGTGGCCCGTTCGGTAATCAACGGTAGTGTGTTTCGGGGCCGATTAGCAATGCGTGCCCGCGCGAGTGCGCGCCCTTCTGCATCGCCAATGAAGCCACGCGCTCCTCCCGGCTTTTTCGTCGTCCGAGGAGAGAGCACACGAGGACGAAGCATGGCTCACGTCTCTCGAGGCCCCTGTCGAGCATTATCGGTTTGAGAATTAGAGCGACCGTCGGAACACACGGCAATACCCCCCCCCCCCCCCCCCCCCCACACACCCCGTCCCTTATCCCCCCCCCCCCTTTACCCCCCTCACCCGACTTACCGCTTCCTCCGCGCGCACTCCTGCATAAACTCCGCGTTTGATTTCTATTGCTGCATCGTCGTTTTGGCGTTTGCTGCCTCTTTCGTTCGCACCGAATGTGCCGATGAGCAAAGCCTTATCGTGTGTCGTTTGCCGGACGGCGCCAGGAGCTGAGTAATTCCGATCGCGTTTTTCTCGCCTGATATACATGAAATCGACTCACTGTACCCTGTACTTACCGTGCCGTGCTGAGAAGTGCAGGCTTATCATTTTTTTTCTTTTTGGTCGGCTAACAGGCGATGTTCACCCTCCGTGATCTGCGTACTGCTGTCGCGTCGGACAGAGGTGTGTAATGGTTAGTGTTGCAGCCCGGGGATTATTTCCAACTAATGCGGTGGCTGGAACGTGTGGGATTATGGCAGGGGGCGTTTGCATGTATACTGTGGTCATTGCTTATTAGTAATGGATTCTTTTAGGTCACAAAGTCGGTGAGATGCTTTTATGTCAAGTGGATCAGTTACCCGTTTGGATCTTCTTTTCTTTTCTTTTTTTTTTTTTTTTTGCGGCGAAGCTGCACATTGCTAGGAGTTGGGAAAACGCGTCGGTCCGTGAGTGCGCAGAAACTTATTACAATGAAGAAGCAATGCTAGCATCAGCTACCTCGAAGGGTTTCCGCGCTTGCGCTAGTTTCTCTTCAGGTTTTTTCTGCATATATAACTAGGGATAATTCCCACCGCAGCGCGAATCGCTAGCCATAAAATCGTTTAGGTGTTCTTAATATCCTTTATGCTAACGCCATCAAACGCAAAGTTTGAATCGCGCATCTCTGAGGTGTGGTGATCGAGAAATCAGAAGCTACAACAGAGTGACATTTCGATAGATCCCAGCTCGTGATCCGGGACCACTCGCTTCAGCTTCGCCGGTGGCAGTTGACTCTGTACGGAGTTCTTTGGCGGTGATATTTTTTTCCCTTTCATAAGAACAGAAATGCAAGTACAAATAAACATACAATAGCCTTAGTCCCTGTTACTAGACGGCACAGTTTCTTAGTTTGATTATGGAACGAGATTTAAGCCCAACGGTCAGGTCAATGCCCTTCGCATCTCCGAAGCACCCATGAATTAACGAGCTATGAAATGACATTGCGTACTCGTAACTTTCCTGGATGATGTTTTCTGGGAAAACGCAGCACGCTGATACAGCTAGCTTTCCGGGAAAGGAAAGTAAGAAAAAAAATGAATACGGCTTCGCGAGGTGACCCTGTGATGTCTTTACGAGTATACGACTATTGCTTTTTTTTCTCTGTGTTTTTCGTGTTTCCGGGCTTATATAGTCCGTGGCGGCGATTCCGCCACGGTGGTCCGGATTCCGAGGGAGATGACTGTATCAGCTTGGCGCAGCCGGTCTTACGCTGGCTCGCGCTCCCACTTTGTGCGCATGCGCGTGTTACTACCTCGCCCAGGGAACAGTATCTGTCCGGGAAATCAGAGAAGTTCGTTTCATGCAAGAGCGTCGTCGTATGGTTTAACTATCCTTTTTCGCCGCGTCGTGTATTCCCCCCCCCCCCCCCCCCCTTTTTGTATAGGCTTGCTCTCTTTGAGCTGGTTGGCAGTGCAGTTCTCTCAAGTGCATGCATCCCACTGCTAGCTTGTCTGCCAGAACTGCATTGCGTCGCAGCAGCCTGATTACCAATGCAAACGAGCCTCCGTTCAGTTACGAGCGTACGCTAGTGCAATGTGAGCCTCGACTACCTCAATGGTTCTTTGGGAGATGGCCACTTGGGAGATTCCCCCTTGTCCGTTCTGCGCTCCGCGATGCGTATACAAGTGGTTCGCGACTATCTCGCTACTCTGTCTGGCGTCCAGGTTTGCTTCTTGCATGTTGACGACATGGAGTAGCCCTCCGGGGGTAATCTGACTACGACCGTACACTGGGACACCGTTTGGAAAACAACTTCGCAATAACCGTTGGCCCAATTGAGAGATGGAAGTAACGGGACTCTTTTCTTTTTTTCCCCCTTCTTAAAGGTTTCATTCCGCGTTGTGCCTGTATAGGCAGGAATGCTGTATGTTGCTAGACTCTGGGGCTTCCCGAATGGAGCAACGAAGGACTGATCTCTTAAACGAGAAATTAGACAGCGAAGAACGAAATAAAACGAGAGAGAGAGAGAGAGAAATAGAGCTGTTCGTTGCTGCCGCATTCCAGTATCCGAAGCTTCAGGGCAACCTGACGCCATTATACTCTCGGAGCGCAGCAGCTGTGGGTGCCACGATACCAAGAATGGCGAAAGCGTACGGCGTGGAATGGTTGGACGTTTATTTAATCACAGCTCTCCGAACCGGTCAGCGCAGTAAAGCTGAAGGATTTTTTTCTCTCGCGTAGTAGCTAGCCTACATACATATCTGCGCTGCAGGGTGACGATTACAAGCCGTATAACTTTGCCTGCACGTACGCGCTAAGTAGGCTCGCGTATTTTCGGTTACATGCGGGAACAAAACGCTCCCTGAAAAGAAAACCAGACTCGATTAATAAGAGGTGTCTCGGTCTCACCCGTCTATTATGGACGAACCACTCTCTAAGGAGTGAATAGCGCTCGAGTCCATAATTTTCGGGGCTGTTGTAATTGCATGATACGTGGCGGTGGCAGTTGTCTCTTTGCTATCTCAGACATCTATATATCTATAGCCACCACTTTGGCTCAGTGGTTCGCGCTTCTCGGCTGCTGACCCGAAAGACGCGTGTTCGATTTCGGCCGCGAAACGTCTTATCTCGATGGAGGGGGGGGGGGGGGGGAGTGATTCTTAAAGGAAAAAAAGGGGACCACTGAGGCGATGCGAAGCAGCGTTTCGGCATGTAGAGCCCACGTTTCAGAGGGGGAGTGGAGAGGGTGATGTGAGAGGGGTAGGGGAATGAGGGAAATGGGAAGGGATAGGGGTAGCGGAGAGGGGAGGGGAGCGGAGAGGGAGAGGAGGTGTGTGGAGAGGGCTTGCGCATCCGCAGTAAGGGTGGTCACGCCGCACACCACCACCACCACCGGATTGAACTCCGCTATAAGATGCTTCACATCTAAAAGAAAAGAGCCCCGCAGTTGTCTCTCATATAGGAGGACACCTCAGCAGTGGCTCTCGAGAGGGAGGGGCAAGGTGGGATTAAAAGAATTATAGAAAAGAAGAGAAGGGGTGGAAGCGGTCAGAGAAGTTCACGGACGGGGGCCACGATCGGCGAGAGGCACGAGGACATCACGGTCGGGGCGAACCTTGATCGGTGAGCGGTGCTCGGCATCGCGGACGAAGCATCCGTTGTTCATGAAATGCTCCGAGCGAATCCCCGATGGAGGCAAAATGCTATCGAGGCCCGAGTTGTGTGCGTTGTCGGTGCACGTTAAGGAACCCCAGGTAGTCTAAACTATGCATAGCCCTCCACTACGGCGTCTCTCATAGCCACGTCGCTTTGGGACGTTAAGCCATGGATATAAGTGAATCCAATCAACAATAAAATTCACGCGATTACTTATGCATTCGCTTAAGACGACTCGGACGCGAAAGCCATCTTCTTGTTTTCTTAGTCAATAAGAACCCCCCACCCCCTTGCCCGTTGTCGAAGGCTTTCTGCAATTTATATGGTTTTGTACTGCCTACGGGATCGCAGGCATTGAAAGCTTGCTGCGCCTCACGCGGGGTATCCGCCCACATTTGACCAAGCCACGATGTCATGAGGACGTCACAAATTTAGGTGGCCTGTGACGTCATCACATAATGACCTTTTGTAACTCAACTGGTGACGCCGCCGCCGACGATCAACTTTCGCGCACGATGAGGCATCTAAGGCTTTCGCCTTAATATATGTGTATACGAAAAAAAAAACAGATGGGTGGATGGACAGTGTGACGGACGGCTGGCCATCCCTCTAGTCTATAGCTGCAGCCGAAATCCCGGGTCATTAAGCACGGCTCGATGTCCTCTACAAGTACTCCTGAGCCGTAATGCTATAGATGAAGCATGCACTTCCTCTGCTTCTGTACTTGCTGCCACGTCGCAGAGCATATACCACAGCGTACGCTCGCATACTTGGAACCAAGACGAAGACTGCTTCCTTGATATCAGGCGCGTGCAAGTCGGTTCGGTGCTCTAAGCCATCATGTCTTTCTCTCCTCTCCGTCCATAAGGTACGTCTCCGCTTTCCCAAGGAATTCCCAGGAAAGTGTTGTACTGTACAACGGCTCGTTCGGCGTACGAACGGCTGAGGAGGAAGGGTGAAAGTAGAAAGCGGATGAGACCGAATAAATATAATGGACCCGGCGCGTCCGAAAGCGTGCCGCCAATGGAATGTCGTGCTTTGGCTCTTTTTTCAGGCTTAGGTGGCCGCCGTTCCCCAAACCCGGTGTGTGTGTGTGTCGGAGCACCTGTGCCTCTCTGTTTACCTTGATGTGCGCGCGCGTCAGTACACGTCTTTCTTGGGACGCGCTCACGTAGTCGCTGCTGCTCGTGCTTGCTTTTTATTTTCTTTAAATTTGTTTTTTTTTTTTAGAACTGGCAGCTAGCCGGACAAAGATATAGAGGCGCTGACGGTGTTGTGAGCTCTTTTCCTCGTAAGAAATAGGTCGTATGTCGTCGATGTATAGCGCTCGCGTCGCGAAAGATAGCGTGACGACGTTCTTTCTTGGCATGGCGCGGTCGATTCTCGATACAGCAAACACAGATATAGTGAATTATCGGATATAACACGGTTAATAATTGAAAAGCCTCACGATTATTCAGATTCAGATGCATTGTTTTTTTTTTCTTGAATTATGTCAAGAAAGGTACAGAGGCAGATGAACAACGCATGTGATCATAAACCTGTTTCTATCTTTTGTTCTTTGTGGGTAGTGTTCTTAGACGACAAGATGAAATGAATATTACAGTGCACCAGATATGCGTCTACAACGAATATTCAATATAACGAAGTTCTTTCGGCCACATGGGTCAGCTAACAAGGTTCAACTTGTATGCACGCTTGTGATCTGCACTCGCGGTGTTCCTTCTTGAGTGCACGCTCTCTGCTTTTTCGGGCTCTAAATCAATATGCGTATGTTCTTCGTTTTTAGTTGCCTGAGCTTATTGGTTTAGTCGGTCTTTAATTTATAGCTTATTTTACTTTAGCTTCGTGCTGCCAGTCAAAGGTAAGCATGTGCGGTGGAAGAGAAAGTGCTAGCTAGGTGAATTTTGCCCGAACTTCGATCATTCCTGTCGTGTATCCGTATAATGCGGATGAGGAAGGTATCATCAGCTACCAGGGAATCACTCGGCACTTTAAACTATAGCGACACGAAATGCTACCGCGACCTCACAAAAAGCCTTAGAAAAGCTGAAGAGGTTAGATGGAGGCAACTCTCAACCAATACTCCTCACAAATCCAGTCAGAACGCACCACATCAACCTAGACGAATTCAAACCCGCCTGCTCAAAATGGAAACTGAGAACCACGATGGAACACAATGTGACTGCCCGGTAGACCCTCCACCCAAAGAACTCCAGAAGCTTGTAGGCTCGCGGAAGTGGGATGCCAATGCTGGCCAGCCCTGCTACGGACGTACAAGTCCGAGTCACAGCAAGAGCCCAAGAGGTCGCCTCTAACACCGACTGAAGGTCATCTTGCGGGGTCGCAGAACCCGTGACTCCCAGTGCCAATATTAAAGTTTTGCTGTCTAGCCCGGCCCTGGAAGGTCAGCCATGACTGATCCGAAGAGGTGAACCGATGGCCCGTGCCAGTGGGGTCTTGGAATAGGGGGCACCACACTCTAAAAAAAGGGTATGTGTGATTCCTATTGGAGAGGCCTGACTTGCCACGTATATGACTCTATTTAAAGAGGCACGTTGATTCTCTTGTGGGTCACACGACTCTCCGAAAGGAGTCAAAGGACATTTTTTTTTTTTTCTTAGAGTGCACCCTGCCGGACAGACTCTGCTTTTCACCCCTATATTCCATGCGGGGTACTGGAGAACTACCCTGTCTGGTTTCAGTACATAATAAAGTTTGTTGACTAACTACTACTACTACTACTACTACTACTACTACTACTACTACTACTACTACTACTACTACTACTACTACTACTACTACTACTACTACTACTGCTGCTACTACTACTACTACTACTACTACTACTACTACTACTACTACTACTACTACTACTACTACTACTACTACTGCTGCTGCTGCTGCTGCTGCTGCTGCTGCTGCTACTACTACTACTACTACTACTACTACTACTACTACTACTACTACTACTACTGCTACTACTACTGCTGCTGCTGCTGCTGCTGCTGCTACTACTGCTGCTGCTGCTACTACTACTACTACTACAACTACTGCTGCTACTACTACTACTGCTGCTACTACTACTACTACTACTACTACTACTACTACTACTATCATGCGGATGCACGACTTGTATTATGCGGTGTTAAATTTAACACTCAAAACCTGCGAACACGCACAGCGTTTCGAAGCCGCTAAAGCGTGCTGCAGTCGAAAGCATTGATTGCGCGACGCTGAGCGGAAGCGGCGCCACTACTACTACTACTATCATGCGGATGCACGACTTGTATTATGCGGTGTTAAATTTAACACTCAAAACCTGCGGACACGCACAGCGTTTCGAAGACGCTAAAGCGTGCTGCAGTCGAAAGCATGGATTGCGCGACGCTGAGCGGAAGCGGCGCCGTTCGCCATGAAACTGGCGCCCCGGCAGAACGTCGGCTGCCGTCTTGCTCTTCTTGATAATCGGCGCTTTATTTTCGGCCTCGGCGAATTCTGCACGCGTCGCCTCCGGCTGCAACTCCTTGCTCCCTCCTTTGGGCAACCTTAATCGCATTCATGCGAACCTAATTTCCCCTCGCGATGATCTATCGCGCCCGCTTGCAAAAATGGTCTCGAAAAAAAAAATATAAGAAGAAATTACGTTACGAAACCCACAAAGACCTTGAGCCGTGAGGAGCAGCTTTCCCAAGCGTGAAGCGCACTTAACGACTATAGCGGTATGTATATGCACACGTGCATTCAGTTCACGAGCGGTCCCGCGGCGTAGACGCGATGACAAAGTAGCAGAGAATTATTGCTAATATGGGCGTTGTGAAACGGTAGTCCGGCCTCTCGCCGACATCTGCATCGCCGTAGCGTGCTCGGAATACGAAAGCGCCTGTGACGCCACGTGGAGCGCAACCCTGTACCTCCATTAAAAGGCCTGCACAATTGCGGAAGCCTCTCTGGTGAATCGCATGAGAGCCTATAGATATACTGTG
The DNA here is from genome assembly GCF_013339695.2 of Rhipicephalus sanguineus. Taxonomy (NCBI): domain Eukaryota; kingdom Metazoa; phylum Arthropoda; class Arachnida; order Ixodida; family Ixodidae; genus Rhipicephalus; species Rhipicephalus sanguineus. The sequence goes on from NC_051184.2 coordinate 24,188,170, forward strand.
TCGCCGATGCATTCCGCTACTCGCTCAGTAACAAGGTTTCCGCATTCACGTGGTCGTGAACAGCTGTGAATATGTCGAGCCACCTAAGTATAATGAGTATAGGGCCTTGCGACACCTTTCGACGAAGCTCCGTCTATTTATTTCCTCGGAGTTCGTCCTACGCTTGTCATTGCGCGCATGTAACGCATGCGTTGGACGAAAACGAGGCGCCACCGCACTTACGATGCGGCGCGCCCCCGGCAATTTTTCGATATTCGTCCATTCGTAACGTGGCCTTGATGCGTCTATATTGAGTTGCCATTGGGAACGAAGCCGGCGATTTCTCGTATCTAACCATTTCCATTGGCTCATCGCGACTGTCGTGTGATCTATAACGCAGCGGTAAAAACAGAAACTCGAGTACTGTTACCACATCTAACGGTGGTTCATGAAGTAGGGCAGCAAAGAGGAGTGTTTTCGCATTATTTTTCCTTTATCACACCTAAAGGTTTGAGTCACTGCAGCTCGCGTTGAAGTAGCACACGCTCTCGTTTCTGAAGTTGCACCTGTGGTCAGAAGCAGTTTCCCAACGGCTCCTCTTGGAAGTAGCAGAGCGAGTGAGTAAGCTCAACCACTCACTCACTCAACCACTCACACCACTCATTCACTCACTCCGCTCAGCCACCCACTCACTCCACTCAACCACTCCACTCAACCACTCCGCTTAACCACTCTCTCACTTAACCATTCCACTCACTCCCTCAACCACTCACACCATTCACTCCGCTCACACACTCGTGATTGAGTTGGTCAACCATGGTTGTATGAGTGAGTGAGTGGTTGAGTGGAGTGAGTGGTTGATCGGAGCGGTTGAGTGAGCGAGTGAGTGAGTGAGCTCAACTACTCACTCACTCGCTTACCCAACCACTTACTCAATCACTCACACCATTCACTCACTCACTCCACTCAACCACTCACTTACTCACTCATTCAATCAATCATTCACTCATCACTCACTCATTCAACTATGGTTGATTAACTCACTCACGAGTGAGTGGTGCGAGTGAAGTGAGTTAACTCACTCACTCACTCGTGAGTGAGTGAGTGAGTGAGTGAGTGAGTGAGTGAGTGAGTGAGTGAGTGAGTGAGTGAGTGAGTGAGTGAGTGAGTGAGTGAGTGAGTGAGTGAGTGAGTTAATCAACCATGGTTGGATGAGTGAGTGAATGATTGAGTGGAGTGAGTGAGTGAGCGGAGTGAGTGAATGAGTGAGTGACTGAGTGAGTGAGTCTGTACCAAGGCTGCAAGAGAACACTTTTTACGATAGACCTCCGAAGTGACCTGGCTTGAATGCCAAGATGGCGAGAGAAATGCAGTCCAGCAAAAGCTTAATCGGCTTGAATGTCATGCAGCGACACCGGCTGTCGATCACTTCACGCGCCGATCCTGTAACAGCTGGCGTGAGCGTAAAACTTCTCACAGGGTCAAGCAAGGTCGCGGTTTGTTTACCTTGCATAACATTTCTGACTTAGTGGTATGACGCGTTGGCCTATTGAACAAACAGTGGCACGTGGCTACCATGACAAGTGTTCGCCCCACCACACGATGTGTCCTTAGAGCTGGAAGAGCGAAAAGAAAAACTCGGGTAACTCTGTGAAGGACATACAAGGGGAATATGCGGTGTGAAGTGCAGTTAAGTATATACATTCGCTTCGCTGCGAGCGATGTAAGAAGGGCCCACCTTACGTGGCAACCAGCTGCAGCGCTACGCAAGACCGTCGGCAACGCCGCTTTCGGCAATATTTTATGTCCCTGGAATTTCTTTTTCAAGGTCCTAACTCGCTGCAGGCATGCAGGAAGGCAGGCAAGCTTGGAGTAATGAACACAACGAATTCCGTTTCCACTCCATTGCATCGCTGAGACATGCAGGAGGGATCAGTGGGCAGGGAAATTGGCTTGGCGCCCGCATTGTGCAGGTATGTATATATGCCGCCGAAGCCATTAGGTACACCACCTTGGGGCGCGGTTGCTGCCGAGGATGTCGCTCACTGCGCGCTCATCTCTCGCTTATCTGCGACTCGCGTCGCCGCCAGAAGGCGTGCAGTCACAAATTAGGCAGAAAACGCACTCAGGCTCGTGCGCATCGGCTCCAGAAACAGGCTCGTTCTCTGATCATCGTTTCCTTCCTTCTTGGGCGAGCACCCATTGACTTTCAAATAACCCCGGCGCTTCTTCTTATTCTTGCTCTTTTTTAATGCGGAAGCATTCTTTGGCTTTGGCACAGGTACTCAGTATGAAAAACGTGGTTTCTCTTGTCATCTCTCTCTCTCTCTCTCTCTCTGTGTGTGGTGTGTGTGTGTGTGTGTGTGTGTGTGTGTGTGTGTGTGTGTGTGTGTGTGTGTGTGGTGTGTGTGTTGTGTGTGTGTGTGTGTGTGTGTGTGTGTGTGTGTGTGTGTGTGGTGTGTGTGTGTGTGTGTGGTGTGTGTGTGTGTGTGTGTTGTGTGTGTGTGTGTGTGTGTGTGTGTGTGTGTGTGTGGCAGCATTAAAGGGTAGCGAAAAAGAGTTCACGCTGAAAGGAAGTAGGCCAGTACAGTTGCCCTAACAACACAGTACAGTTGGTGTAAAAAGAAAGTATGCCACTACAGTTGTCGCCACAACTACATCTCATACAGTTGACGGTAAAAAGAAAATAGGTCCGCTACAGTTGCCGTAACAACTACATCTCATGCAGTTAGGGTAAAATGAAAGTAGCCCACTACAGTTTGCCGCGGCAACTACATCATACAGTTGGTGCAAAAAGAAAGTAGGCTACTAGAGTTGCCGCAGCAACTGCATCTCATGCAGTTCGTGCAAAAATGAAGTGGTCCACTGCAGTTTGTCGCAACAGCTACGCCTCATATGGCTTGGTGTAAAAAGAAGTACACCACTGCAGTTGCCACAGCAACTACATGCAGTTGGTGTAAAATTATAGACTACTACAGTTGCCGCAAGAGGTAACCATAACATGCAGGTTAACGTTGCTTAAATCATGGCTATAACGTTGGCTTGCAGCCAAGCCACGGCGATTGTCCGCTGGTGTTTGCTGAATGCTGGCTAATGCTCGATGAATAGTGGCTAATGTCAGCTTGTGTCGGCTAGTATAGGTCATGCTTTGGGTTAAGTGATGAAATTGCAGACAATGCTTAACAACTACCTGTGCCAGAGTAGTGAGTTTGTGCCGTTATTTTTTTCTTTTTTCGTTTTTCTTATCAGCGACCTTCGTCTTCCCCTGCTAGATCAAGCGGCTGTCCGGTCCCGGCGATGTAATGAATGCAGTAAAAGACACGCTGCTTCCGCCACGAAACATGCGTGTGCATGTTTCACGGTGAGCCCTTGTTTCAATATAGCGGCGAGGACTCCGATGGTGGTAATGAATGCAACATTACGATGACCGGGCGTCCCTTCTGCAATGCACTTCAATTAATAACGCCCTCTCATGTGCGCGCGCCTGTCTTGAAACTTGTGCAATTTGCGGCGTTATCTTAAACACCTCTTTTCTGCCTACTGATTAATATTGTTGCATAACTTCAATGTATGGGCAGTGTTAGAACGAGGTAGACGGGCGTCTGTGAATGTTGGCATCAACGTGGTCGCTCCTACGCTCAGTGTATATTTATGTGCCATGACTAGACTGGCGATAACACAGCATGTTAGCTGTTAGTTGTAGTCAGAAATTAGTTATACGTAACATGTAGGTTCTACTACTGCGTATCGACGATTGTAACCGAGTGCGGCCTTGAGTTAGGGCACATTGTATGCAGGCGTATGCGAGTGTATTTCCAACTGCGCGGCTCTTCGGAAGCTGTTTATGCTACGGCCTTGCGATCGTGCAGGCCTCAAAGAATGTGGAGGGGTGTGATATTAGACTACACTTGGCGCCCTGAGGCGTGGCATTCAGTTCTCGCGTGATATTGAGTCGGATTTAAGTCTGTTCTCTCTCTCTGCTTCTCGTGTGACGTGCGTTCGCCTCACATCCGAGAAAAAAAGAAAAAACGAGGCCTTCCCTCCAATTGCTACATGCAACAACGATGGTCATGTGTTCATATCCAGTCAACAATGAAATGTGGCAGCGTGAAATGACACGTGACCTCCGTAAAGGAATCACATTGTCATATCAGGAACGGCTGATCGCCACGATCGAGAGAGCATCATTTATTGGCAAAACGGCGCACCTTCTTGGTATCCGATAAACGCTCTCAGTGCAGGCTGGTTTCGTAGGTATGTTATGTGTTGCTGCTTCGCTACGAGCGTGACAGCACGTACACTTAGCGTGGATTGGCAGAAGGTGGCTCGCGGAGTTCATACATGTGACATTTCTAGGACGCACGTACTTCCTCAAGCAGGAATGTGTATACGTACCGAGAAAGAGTGTGCACGCAGGGAATATAGAATAGTGTCGACAAGTTCACATTGGTCCTATGTGTTGCAAGAGCGTGGCATCTGACGCACCACATTGCAAAGTACGTTCGCCATGGAGAATTTTTTCGACGCTCGTTGACACAACTATACAGGGTGTTTCAAGAAATGTGTCCAACCTTCTAAAAAAATCAGGAAAATGCGATATTTGCTCGGGGTTTTCAGAATTGCTTTTTTTGTAGCGGCAGGAATCTTAAGGTAGTTAAGGACATCATTTAGAGCAGTAATTAAGAAAGTTACATTAATTAACTTTTTAATTAGTGGAGTTAGGTGATTGTGTGAAAAGGGAGAATTGAAGTTCTTCACTGCGAGGAACCCATCCGAGCTTTGAGGATTTCGAAAAAGCGTCCTCCAGTAATTGTTGTGGCGTAATGAAATTCAACAAAATGCAACTGCTTTCAACAGCGAAAGCCATCGAATTCGGTTGAGTTTCATTACTTCGTAATTATTACTAGAGGCCGCTTTTTCGAGATCTCAATGTTGGGATGGGTTTCCGGCACGAAGAACTTCAATTCCCCAATTTGACACAGTCGCCTAACTTCACTAATTAAAAGTTAATTAATTTAACTGTCTTAATTACTGTCTCAAGTCATGTCTCTAACCATCTTAAGATGCCTAGCGGCTACAGAAAAAGTCATTCACTCATTTTGGACGTCTCAGAAGAATATGGCAGTTGCGTTCTTCCATATTTCTGTTTAGGTTTCGCCATTGAATCTGGTTGAATTGCATTACTTCGTAATTATTACTACATGCGATTTTTTCGAAATCTCAAGGTTGGGTTGGTTTTCAGGCATGAAGAACTTCAATTCTCCCATTTGACACAACCACCTAACTCCCCCAATTAAAAAGTTATTAATTTAACTTTTTAATTACAGTCCCAAATAATTTCTTTAACCATCTTAAAATTCCCTGCCGCCACAGAAAAACCGATTCTGAAGGCAGCAATCCAATATCGCATTTTCCTGATTTTTTGAGAAGGTTGGACACATTTCTTGAAACACCCTGTATATAGGGTATCAAATATTTGCTGAAATTCGAGCCTTCCAGCCGGTCCTTACCGAGAAGTGCTGAATTCAGTTTAATTTATTCTGCTTTTGCTTCTTTATTCTTCTTCAAGCAAAGTTGCGGTTGACGTTTTTGTAATCATTAGGTGGACTTGGGCAAACGTTCTTCCGCGTCTCTATCGGACGAGTGAAGCAGTCCTTCACACCCGCCCGAGGAGGAGGAGGAGGAGGAGGAGGAGGAGGAGAAAAACGGAAAGACAGGGAGGTTAGCCAGTTCTCAGACCGGCTGGCTACCCTGTGCTGGGGAGAGGGGAAGGGGGAGTGAAAGATGGTAGAAACTTGGCCACTCCCCCTAATACACAACCCTGCGCAAGCCTATGCGCAGAGTGTGGAACTCATTGGCACCGCCATCGTATTTCAACGTTGTTTAAATCCCGCGCGCTCCTATAGAGTTATACACTGTGGCTCAGTTTTGAAGCGAGGCGATGCTCATGCCTAATCTATAAGCAAGAGGGCGTTTTGTCGCGCTGTAGTGACCACGGCTTGAAAGATGACTCCGCTTTTCCGCTTGGCCGCGCACGCTAGTGACAAAGAAGAAGACCGCGCCGACGAAGAAGGAAGAGAGTACTTCAGTGTTGAAAACGCTGGCCGAGTTCATTCGAGCGCGGCCTCAAGCTTCGCGGATGATCGATTTGCGTTCAATCGGACGACCACACAGAGGGGGCTGCTTGCTGGGCGCGGTCATCCCTCGGGAAAAAAGCCTCGCTGACAGGCTTTTGCTTGTCAGGCTTTTGCCGAGAGATGTCAGGCTTTTGACACGCTTTTGCTCCACACTTTTTCCCGGGCATCTAGCGTCTCGACACAGATGCGACGAAAACGAAGGAGGCGGCAAAACGATCTGTCGTATATGCGTACAGCTTGAGAACAACAATGAGATCACGCGTGTCGGCTTGAAATGTGAATCCCCTTTTGCTGGCGCGAGCGCCGCGCGGCGGCGCTGTAAACGTACGTTGAGACAAACGGACAAAAGCGCGAGCGTTGACACGATACGAACGTTGCGAACCTCGAAAACGAAACCACTTAAGGTTTCTCAAAAGCGCAGAGAAGGAAGAGGAACGCTTCAAGAAAGTTGAGTGCGGCGAGTCGGGATTATCGCAATTTAGTTTGTCACTTCTCAGCGCGCGCTTTTGTCCGGCGACGCGAGGACGACGTTGAGTTCCTCAGGACCGTCCACCGCGGGATGCGGGCTCGACGTCGCATGAATTTTTTTTGCTTTGCTTCGCGCTGGGTCGGGCTCTGAGTACGAGACGGAAGGTGCGCGCTAGAATCGTCGCTAGCGTGCTCTGCTCGCGCGCTGAACTGGAAAACGCCCCTTTGTGTGGGCGATCATCGAGTGCGACAAGCGTTTTGCGGTGTGCTTGCTCCTCGCACGAAAGGCGTAAGTGACAGACAAGGGGAGTTGACGGTCGAAAGAACGACTTCCCGCGCGCCTTGAGAAGCTGACTTTCGTGTCCCGACATCCGCCGGCCCTCTCACGAATGACCGCTCGAGAGCTCGGTCTCCTCCTACGTCTAAGCGAAAGCTATTCGGAATTTAAAAAAAAAGGCAAGAAAAGATGTACGCATGCAGCAGCGCTGGTCTGCAGCTTCGAGAAGGCGGCTTCGTCTTTGCACTGGACGTGTATAACGCGCGTTCGGACGACGTTTAGTCGAGGTCTCCTCCTCTACGTCTACGGGACGTCTTGCGCTGAGCGTTCATCTCGACGAACGCGTCGCCCGCGACGATTATCCAGTCACCTCTACCTACTCACTCTCGAAGCGCAGGCCGCGAAGCCCTAACTCGCGCTGGACTCCTGCATCGCGACCCTGTCTTGTCGCCGGCAGTCGCCGCCTCTTTGGATGACCTGCACCGCGAAAGAGAGAAAAAACAAAATCGAGGGCGTCTCGAAATTAACGAGTGATGCAAAAGGCGGTTGACTTTGACGCCCTCTTATAAAGGTTGCCGCGGAGGAGGTCTCTTCAAGGAAGGCGGCGTCTGATGCGATCGCGTTTGATGAAGAACTGGCGCGCAATTTCGCTAACCCGGTCAACGCGAAGAAGTCGCTCGGGCGCCGTCGCAGTCGTACCTGTTATCTTTTCTTCTTCCCGAATCGATACGCCGTTGATCGGCAATTAAATCGCCCTCACTGACTACAACACAACCCGGCCAGATGTTTCCCTGTCGTCCTGACGATCTTGTCCTTCTGGACGGACAAGGTTTGCGAAACTGTTAAGCGTTTGCATATGAAACAGGCGTGTAGCGGTTCGAGCGGCTCCGAACAGATCAGACCTACGAAGTAGACAAAAACGAAACCGGAATTTTCCTCTGACACGTGCGACTACATTTTCGAGCGAGAATGAAGGTGCGAGTTCATCTTAATGGAGGAACACGTGTACTACGCGCGGAGCATATATTTGTTGCAGGATCGAAGATCCCATCCAGGGGTGTAGCCAGAAAATTTTTTTCGAAGGGGGGGGGGGGGGCACGTCCTTTATCTCAAGTGGATGTCGGGCAGGCAAATGTTATCGAGTATCATGTTGAGCTATGTATGCCATGGCAAAAAAAAATTTTCGGATGGGGTGCTACGCCATTGATCCCATCTGTAGTTATGTCGCTGGTTCATAAGTGCACGAACACACACACAAACACACACCAGGGTGCGCTCAGCAAGATATCGCACAAACAATAGCATGCGCTATTGTCACTCAAGGCGTAGATTGAAATCACACCCGGAGAAATGCAGCACGACTTAAACGCGGACAGGAGACACAGACAGACAAGACGAGTGCCTGTCCGTGTCTGTCTGTGCCTCCCGTCTGTGTCTATGTCACGCTGCATTTCTTCGTGTATGAACCAACACAGCCAAGTCAGGTTAATATCGAAATCACACCACCTCGCCATCGCACAAAGCTGCAAAGGGGACACGGGAGTAAAAGACAGCAACGAGGAAGAAACGACTCAAGCCGTAGCTAACTCCAACAAAGGATAAGCGACGCTAACTATTGGAAGGGCTAACTTGCAAAACAAGTGCCGCGGCGAGAAATCATCAAGACGCGAGAGGCGGTACCGCGTGGCGACCGGCGGCATGCCGATACATCGGTCCCTATCAACGCGCACGGCCGGCAGCCTGCCGTCGATCGCTACAGCGCGGGAGGGTCCTTCCATCCTCGTCGTAATAATCGCTGGAGCCAAGCGTGGGCCTCTCAAGAACGGCAGGCTCGACTTGAAGGCGCCAACGCACTCTCCTCACCCGACACGTCTAGCTCTACAGACGGGAGAACGAGGGAGAAAACCTCGTCGAGTTGAAAGCAGTACGAAACGCAAGAGTCGATAGGAGTTGCTCGGAGGATATAACGTACAAAGCGTTGCAGATTGAATGGAAACACATTAGAAACTCACTGGAGGTGTTATAATTGGTGGAAACACTTTAGATGCTCCGTATTTTTTTTCTAAATAATATGGGTGTTGTTTTTCGCTGACATAATGTTCGGGAGGCGGGAGTTGTACGCCCCCCCCCCCCCTCCCCCCTAACTCGGAACAACCCAGGATACGCCGCTGTTCAACAGCTTTTTGAATGAGGCGCACACAGCATGATGGAAAAGCTATAATAAGACACATCACTGCAAGTAAAAAAAAAAAAAAGAAGCCTTTGGGAGTTAAAAAGTGGTATGTCATAATGGCAATAGTGCAGGCAACACGAAAACCCAGAGACAACTGAAGAACAAGTAGGAGCTCGAAAGAGATCTAAAAGTCCGAGGAAAGTTAATGGCAGGGGAAACAGGCGAAACAAAAGCACGCGAAAGTGCTCGATGCGATCGTACGAAGAACAAGAAATCGACAGTGCAGCCGTGGCTATGGTACACAGAACTGAGAGAGGAGCATGAGGAGAGAAAAGTAAGAAAAGAAACGCGTAGGCGAAATGATACTAATACAAAGAAAGAACGCGGCAACGGGACGCGATGAACCAACGAACGAACGAGTGAGTGAGTGAATGCGGAGGACCGATATTTCAGCCTCGTTCCCACGACGCCCCCTCCAGCCGACGGACAGTCGCCCGCGCTCTTTCCGACGAAGGTAGGCCGATGTAATCTCTCGCGCCGCTTGCGAGATGCCGCGAGAGCACCACCCCCCCCCCTCCCCCCTACCACGTCCACACACGCGTAAATACGTACTCTACATACGTACGCACACACATACAGAGATCGCGTGGTTGTCGGCCGTCAATACACCGCCCGCCGCCGCCAGCGCTTCGCGGCCGTCGCACACAAACACACACGCAGACCGGACGCCGGGCAATTTGAAAGGACGGGTACTGTTGGTTTTCGTGCCCTTCCGGGGAGGCAGAGGTAGGGGGGGGGGGGGGGGAAGGGAGAGGGGAGCTGTGGCCGTTGTCGGGGTATAGTGTAGTCGCTCGGAGGTGCGGGACAACACATTGGCCCCCATTGTGGCGCGCGCAATCTTACCGCACGCAAAGAGAGAAGTCCTTTTTTGAAAGAAGCAATTTGTTGCTGCCGGCTATCCTCGAGAAAAGGGTTTTGAGTTTTATAGCGACGAGTATCGAGGCAGCGCGCTGTAATATAATGCGCCTCGAGATCATCCCTCTGAATCGATGATCGTGAAAGCCGGAAATCTTCGTAAAACGACTCCTTCGTTTGAAAAGAGTTTCAGCGGCGGTACGGACGTGAGTGGAAAATAGGATTACCCTGTCTCTGGTTTCCTCGTGGCCCCAGTGTTTTCAAATGCGCGGGGAGTTTGTGTCGTGCGGTGCAAAGACGCCACAATGGCGGATATCGTCTGAGTGTGTACTGCTAAGGCTGCAACACAGCGAGAACGGCGCGTTGCACGCGATGTATGTGGAGCGTGCAAGAAGCACACTAGGAAGCTGGTTTTCCAACCGAAAGCGGCGGGTTACAATGTGTCTCCTTTGTATCCGCGTTCAGACGGTATCGCGATGGCCGGTTATGTCAGTTTCGCTGTCGCAACTGCAATAGAAAATAACAAGAAAGCTGAGAAATCTGGTTGCTTCGTATAGTTACTGGGGCTGTCGGGGTGGTCGCCTCTTTTCGGGTGTGGCGGTGGCCCGACGCATGCATATAATATCAAGGCTAAAGCCTTGAATGCATCAACAAGCGCGAAAATTGACCGTCGGCGGCGGCGTCAGCATGAGTGGTGCAAAAAATAACGCGTGGCGGTCATCACCATGACTTCACAGATCGCAAATGTTTGTGACGTTATCATGACGTCACATAACGCTACCTCATCACATGACATCGTCTGTTTGTCAAAGGTGGGCCGATCCCGGAGGTTGTGCAAAACCAGGTGACGTGTAGAAAGCTTGCAATGGATACGATCCTGGAGGCAGTGCAAGACCACGGTAGGCGCAGAAAGCGTTGGGAAGCAGTTAGGGAGGGGGGGATTAATTAGTACATTAACTGAGAACAAGAACAGATGGCTTTCGCCTTCCAGTTGTCTTAGGCGAACGCTTAAGGGACCCCGTGAGTTTTTTCATAGACGAGGTGGCAAGCATGTAGTCGAAGTTTACGAACCGAATCGACCAACCGTTTGCAATGGAAGGCCTCCATTGCAACAATGAGATTGAGGAGATTAGAGAAGAAAGTCGTAGCTTCGAGTAGGGCCGGCTCTCACGCTATGGGCACGTCCCGCCAGTGGTCGTAAGCGTCGCACTTGCGTGCCTTATACAAATATTAAAAAAAAAATAAAACGCGAAGAAGAGAGAGAGAGAGAGTAGACGACACATGCAAATCGGCCTGGATAAAAGTAACGACGCAAACAAAAAAAAAAGAGGCAAAGGGAACTGGTACGCGACAGTCTGGGAATCGCGCGGTCCCTTCCACGCGATGTGGAGCGCGCGCGTGTGTGTTACCATCTCGAAGTCAAGTACGTCGCATGGCTTCACAAAGGAAGGCCTCCGTCGCCGCAAAAGATTATGCCGCCATCTGAATCTGTATACACACGCACGCAGACAAACGCAGGGAAAAAAAAGAAAAAAGAAAGAACGCGTCGTCCGGAGAACATAGAGTGGAGAGAGGGAACGACGCGACGTATTTCGCCCGACGTCGCCAGCGTCGCGCCGATTCCCCGACGCAGAGGCCGTCTTGCTCTAGTAACGCCCCAAGGCGAAAACGCATTGCTCGTTCCTTTCCCTGAGGTCTCTCTCTCTCGGTCGCCAAAGATTCCACGTGTAACATCCAACACACAATACCGCAATGCTCCTAGTTGGAGCTCTGTAGATGCAGCGACTGTGCCTGCACCCCCCCCCCCCTTTATTTTCCCTTCTCCCCTGCGACTTCCAAGCGCCGTGCTGTAATTTCTTTACCACCGCTACACCGCAGGCAATTACAGTTGCTTTATACGAGGCAGGGGAGTGTGCTTGCTGCGTTTGGGAGGGAGGAGTTGAGTGAGACAACAGGACATTGAAGTAACCGCCAACACTGTCACCAACAGACTACTGCTGAGGTGCCGTGGGTTCAGAGAGAGAGAGAGAAAGGGGGAAAGGGAGGGGAGGGAGAAGTTGCCGGCCTAAGCAAGGCACAATCACCTAAAGAGAAGTCCGCGAAGTTTTCTCCTGCGTGGACAGAGGCACACGAGAAATAAAAGAAAGGAGCAATCTGCATATCGTTGTTTGGCATCGCCGGCGAACCGCGCCGCAGCCATCGCGGACGGGACCAGCTCGGCGTTAGCTGGTTTGCACCGCTCGTTGCGGCAATTACCTCGCTGGCACGCGGCTTTCAGCGACTGCGTTCCCCGCCTGGCGTATGCCAGCCGCCGTCGCGACTCTTGTAGCTCCTCGCCTCTTCCTCTTTTTCATTGTTTTCTCTTGGTCCTTCTCTGGCCACCTTCTCTGGGTGCCTGTGTGGCTAGAGCCTGTTGGCGCCCTACGCGACGGCAAGAGGCCCCCCACCCCCCACCCTCGCGGTTACGTAACGGTAGTCGCGTTGTTTTACTTAGTCCACGTGTGGAAAACGGAACCACTCCCGAGGCCGTGGGTTTCTGTATATTGTGTACAGTGGTGCCGCTCTTTTAGCCACTCACTTTGCGTACGTGTGAACTGTAGTCTGAACGCCATCAGAAGGCCATCCCTCTCACTATCGCTCTCTCTCTCTCTCCGGACCTCTCGCGCGACCTCTCGGGCGACCTTTCGAGTCCAGTGCCTCTTTTGAGAGTGCTTTTTCTTTGACCGCTTTTCCTTTGCCGTTGCGGTTACGTCGCGTTTTTTGCTTAGCGTTATGTCACTTTGTGCAGGACGTCGTTTAGGCGAACAATTGGGTGCCCGTGTTGACAAAGTGTGGTCTGTTCTTCGCTCACTCTCTCGAGTTTGCCTCGACAAATTAATTACGAAGGTTTTCACAATGGAAGGTCGTTACAGGAAAATGTCGCGGAGCTTTAAGTGATCACAGGTCTCGGTCCGTTGTCTTAAGTGCATTTTGGGAGGAAAAAAAAAGCAACTTTGTTAACCCGGTTGCCTTTTCTTCGTGTCATGAGACTCATATTCACTCGGTATCGCCGCCTTTTCCACTACCCTCAGGAGTCACCGGGAGGAATTAGTGCAGTCTGTGCTGCGCCGCCAAAATGGTACAGTGGTTACGGTACTCGGCTGCATGACCCGTAAGTCTTGGGTTCGATACCGGTTAGTCGCTTTTCGATGGAGTGAAATGCTATAGGCCCGTGTACTGTGGGATGTCAGTGCACGTTAACGAAGTCCAGATGGTCAAAATTTCTGGAGCCCTCGACTACGGCGTGCCTCATAAATATATCGCGGTTTTGGCACGTAAGAGCCGATATATTATTATTGTAGTACTATGCGATGAGGTGTAGTTGGGATTGCGATACCATGTACAAAATAAGCGAGTACTAGAAGCGCCACGTTCTCGTATGGCTTCAGTGCATGGCGGCATGTACTATTTGATATCGCTCGCAAGGACCTGTAGTCGGATACAACTTAAGTCCGGAGAGGCCCCGCCCAGACGACCGAGGCGCGGCAGCCGATCGCCTCCGCGACTAAACAAGTAGTCCGGCTCACGCACTCGACGATGTTCTCTGAAGGCGTGGTCACTGACACTCCAGGTCGTGACGTCAGTGTGGAGCACGCTCGCATTGGTGCACGCTCTGTGCGTCCGCCTTTGAGGAGGAAATGCCGCGGACTTCTAAAGTTGTATCCGATTATAGACATCATCGTCACACCAGTTTCAAATTTTCCCGCCGTCGCTTTTCTGCCTCGTTAAAAGTTCGTTGGTACCTTTGGTAATTATGATATCGCGATATCCCACAAAGATTCCCAAGCTAAAACCAGGGGCAGAAAGGTAGACAGCGACCAGAATCTGTGCGACGAATTGTCACATTTGCCGATTCATCGATATTGAAAACAGACTTGTCTTCAAAAAAATATTTGCCCCTACACAGCCCTGGTAAGATGGTGGCCATCTGGCTTCACTTTCGGTGCATCAGCGCTGTCATCACTGTATTTAAAAAAAAAAGGAAGAGAAGTACACACTGAGGGGTACCGCAAGAAAGTGTATTCTCTGTGTCCCTTGCGCCACACATGTTATTAATGGCCCCAAGCACCAATATGACGCGTCCAAAAGGTAGCTGCGATGATTGTATGCATACTGTTGGTCCCGGATGTCAAAAGGGACTGCTAAGAAAGGACAACTTTCTTTTTCACCCACACACACACACACGCGCGCGCGCGCAGAGACAGACAGACAGACGCACTCACGCAAGCACAGGTGCTGGAACCCCCATTTCCATTTTTTTTCTTTATAGATTGTTGTTGAGTGCTTTCTTTTTCAATCGCTTAGCCGCAGACCACCCGCGAAAACTGACCCCTGTATTCTCTCACGCGAGATATGCCACACTAAGAACCGAGACTGAAGCTTAATTGCTCTGCCTTTTGCCGCAAGGTGCGCAGCGGTGTCGTGTGGTCCACGCGGCCCAGCGGATCAAGCAACACAAAAGTCAACAAGAAACCTCAAATGTCCGGGAAACAGGTGCTCCGAAAAACGAGCTGACGAAGTTGTAAACACCCCACTGCTGAGACGCGATGCAGGGGGGGGGGGGGCGACTCCTGGCGCCATCTGAAGGTAACACTCGGCTTCCTGGGGTGGCTTGTTACGAAAGCGAAGCCAAGGGAGAGTGCGGCGGTCGCTTCTCGAGCATTCGGCTCACGATCGCACTCACGCGCGCCCAGTTGCACCACTGTGTTTGTATGTACACTCCGTACGCGTCCGAACGCGTGTGTTTGTTTTCGTTCTTGCTTTGTGTTTACTTCGGTCCTCGTCGTTCACGTTTCCCGCGACAGCATGTAAGGACTATAAGGTTTCTTGGACCCTCCCTCTAACCTTTCCCAAGCTCGGCTGTGTGATTCTACACGCATCGTTTTGTACGCACGAGTACTCGTTGTTTCGGCTGCTCGAATAGCGGGTGTAGCAGGCAGTCGACGGGGGTGCGGGCTGCAGCGCGGAACTCGCAGACACGGTCGTAGACGCTTGCGAGAGTTCCGATGCTGCAGGCTCCATTACGGATTTCTCATGCAAGCGCCCCCTCGTTCTCTCTCGGTCTACAGCTGCATGCTGCCGAGTCGGCCTACTCGCAACGAAAGGTCTGCATTGTCCGTCGACTTCGCTAGGTGCGGCGGCGATTTGTATCTGCCTCACGGCCTGGAAGGCTGCCGTTGTTTTGCCTGACACATAGAGGAAGAAGCCCATCCGGCTCTGGGGATGTTCTGCCGGAGTGCCTGATAGCGTATCGTAATGAGCTGCAGTTTGGACCGAAGTAAGATAAAAGGTGTAGCAGATCAAGTCATTCGCAGCGGATGGATGATAGAAAGAGCCCGAGGTTCCTTCTGTTTATCATTTTGTTTATGTGTTCGCGATTCTTTTTCCCCAGGAGAGATGTGGTGGGAACAGCTTTGTGCTTACATTTTTTTTTTTTTTTGCCTACGAAAATAAAATCTGCCTGGGAGGAGATTGTTCGTAGACGTCGGAAGAGAGACCTGGGTAAATCCTTGACCCAACTTCGCGCAGTCGCATCATCTCGCATTCTTGGTAAAGAGATAGGATGCATGCGTGTGAAGCGCGCATATTCTTATATTAATATCTCGGGTTTAACGTCCCAAAACCACGATATGATTATGAGAGACGCCGTATAGTGGAGGGCACCGGAAATTTCGACCACCTGGGGTTCTTTAACGTGCACATAAATCTAAGTACACGGGCCTCAAGCATTTTCGCCTCCATCAAAATGCAGCAGCCGCGGCCGGGATTCAATCCCGCGACTTTCGGAGCAGCGTAACCACTATACGACCGTGGCGGACCATATGTTTGATTCTATCGTGTGGAAACGCTTGTGTGGGTCGTACTTTTTTTTTAAGGAACTGTCAAGCATAATTCCTGCAGTGCGTTTGATCTGCGAATAATTGAACTTTCTGCTCAGTAATGCTAACACCAGCTTACGTGTACGCAACATTATTAAACACTCCTGCTGAATTCAAGCGCGCAATAATATAAGTTTTATTCGACTGGGTGATTTACCAAGCGCTTGCTCACGCTTTTTCTATCTTTTTTTTTCTTTTTTTATCGCACGCATCAAAATGCGGCTGCCGTGACCAGGAATCGAACCCACTTCCCCGAGCTTAGCAGCGCGGCAACTTATGCGTTAGATACCAAGGCGGTTAAACGAAACTGACTGGAAACGTTTTTCTTTTCTTTAGTCGGAGCGCAAGAATGTCTGATTAGTCATATGGCCTCACAGGTAAAGTCGATCGTGCCCCGAAGGTGGGACGACACGTTCGCGGCGATGTGCGCGACCCTTCGTCGAAGTGGTTATCGCGGCAACCTCGTTTTCCACGTCGCCTAAATTGCGCGCGCGTCGTACCCCCGCCATATCACCGTGCCGCTCGATCGCCTATAGCTTCGATGGAGAGCGGCGACTGTAATGCGACGGACGCCACGGCAGGAATGGAACCTGTCTTCGCGAGGGTTCGGAAATGAACTGTCTGTCGGCTGGAACGGCCAGGTGACCGCACATGCCGTATAGCCCCGCAAATAACACGAAGTGTCGTTAATTTCAAGGGCTCGTTTTCTTTGTTATAATATTAATGAGAACTAACAGACAATAATGCTAAGGAAAGTATAGGGGATGTTTTTAGTAATAAATGTAAGGTAATTGTGAAGAAAGAAAAGTGGACGAAAAGATAGCTTGCCGCGGGCAGGGACCGAACCTGCGACCTTCGAAAACGCGTCCGATCCTACCAACTGGCTACCGCGGCGGCCATCCCCCCGTCCACTTTATAGGGTATACGTGTGCATTTAAACTGGGAGCGTCAGTGCGCCGCCTGCCACCGAGTGTGGAACACCCTTTTTCTGCCTGTTGGCGTCACGTAGCACGTGAACTTATTACGAGCTGGCAGCTGACCAATAATCCCTCGCATACTACCTGAAAGCATCAAGTCTGCCAGAACGAGACCCTCGCTATGAATGAAGGAAAGAAGTGTTAATTTCAAGGGCTCGTTTTCTTTGTTATACACAATAATAATGAGAACTAACAGACAATAATGCTAGGGAGAGCATCGGTAGAGCATCGGACGCGTTATTCGAAGGTCGCAGGTTCGGTCCCTGCCCGCGGCAAGCTATGTTTTCGTCCACTTTTCTTTCTTCACAATTACCTTACATTTATTACTAAAAACATCCCCTATACGTTTCTTAGCATTATTGTCTGTTAGTTCTCATTAATATTGTGTATAACAAAGAAAACGAGCCCTTGAAATTAACACTTCTTTCCTTCATTCATAGCGAGGGTCTCGTTCTGGCAGACTTGATGCTTTCAGGTAGTATGCGAGGGATTATTGGTCAGCTGCCAGCTCGTAATAAGTTCACGTGCTACGTGACGCCAACAGGCAGAAAAAGGGTGTTCCACACTCGCCGTCATGGCTACAGGCGGCGCTGACTGACGCTCCCACGTTTAAATGCACACATATACCCTATAAAGTGGACGGGGGGATGGCCGCCGCGGTAGCTCAGTTGGTAGAGCATCGGACGCGTTATTCGAAGGTCGCAGGTTCGGTCCCTGCCCGCGGCAAGCTATCTTTTCGTCCACTTTTCCGGTTCGGATTCCTTCTGTGCCACCCAGCATGAAACGCAGAAAAGCTAGAAACTCACATGGTTCTTATGCATTCCTTTAAGATCACTAGAAAGCGAAAACAATCTTTTTCTTCTGGGTCAACTGTATTGAACCCTCCGACCCCGAAAGCTTTCTCCACATAGCGTGGTTTTGCACTGTATCGTAGATCGGAGGCATTGCAAGCCTTCTGCACCTCACGTGCCTCCGGGATCGGCCCACCTATGATCGAGCGGCAATGTGATCTCGAGAACAGCGTATAATGTGACGTCACATTTATGTGACGTTATAGGGGGACGTCATCGCATGATGGTGATCTTTCGTGCACATCGCTTGTGTTGACGCCGACGCCGGTCGCTCGGCGAAGTAGCTTCAGGTCACGCCAAATATCGATGCCACCGACACCGACGGTCAATTTTCGCGTTTTGAAGGGGCATCTACGGCGTTCGCCTTAATAACCAGGTAATTGAGGGTGGTAAGTGCTGTCGCGAGGTGTGGGAATGAAGATAGATGAAAATGAAGGCCGAGTGGTTAACCGGATACATCCAACCTTGTGCTATCGAAGGCTAAGTGAGTGAAAAGGGAAAGAAATTACGATAGAAACACGAACAATAGAGGACTGTCTGTATCTACGCTGCCATAATGAAGGAATAATTGAATAATACGAAGAAACAAGCACCTACTACGAAATTGATCACTGTTTCTAACTACTTCATGGTTAAAAAGGTACCTTATGTACAATAAAAACGCGTACCTGCCCAAAACATTTTTTTTTTTTTTTCGATTTCGTCGCATTTACCATCCCTGCTCGCATGTTCACCTCACATTTCGTGTATTCTGCGTCAGATATTACGGCATCAGACCACCTCGCCACCCAGAGCGAGCTGGAAGCAGCGTTACTCGCGTTGCAATTGTCCACCGTACACTCCCCCTTGTACACGGCTCGACTTTAATTGTCGATACCGATCGTCGTCGTCTCGCGCATACGCTCACGGGACTCGCCCGGAGGCTCGCTCGTTGCCCTATAACACAAGGAGTGCTTGCCGGTGTAACGTAGAACGGCTGCGCGATCTCGATGCAACAACGCGTGCATGGATTCTCGCTCGCTCAGCGCATGCTTGCTTGCTTGCTTGCTTGCTTGCATCTATGCGACGGGTGCGTAGATGACGATGCCAGCCTAAACGATGCGAGCGTCCCGCTTCGCGCGGGACGGGCGCGTTTCATTTCGAAGCCTCGGGGATACTCTTGCCCGCCTGGCACACTGGAAGGTAGGTAGGTAGGTAGGCAAGAGGGGTCCGCACACCGATTCTCCGGCGATTAACTTGCGCTGTCTGTGCGTGTATCTCAGTGTACGCGCGTGTCTGTCTGTCTGTGCGCGTGCGTATGCGCCGCAGTTTCTTGGTGGCCGTCTGTGCGTTTGCGAGGCGAGTTTTTCGTTATTGTGTGAGTGGGGGCGCTTTGGCTTTTCTGTCTGTTTGGCTGGACCAATAATTGCTTCAAGGCTGGACCCTCAGTCCCTATCCGACACTACCGGACGATCGGCTGGATTGGCTTGGCATCGACGCGGCTTTCAGGGGGCCCGCGCGCTTTTTTTTTTACTGTGTTTGTTTGTGTTTGCGAGTATATGTGCACGTTTTGAGTGGCTAGTGGACGTTTCTCGTCGCTCCTTCAGGCTATGTTGCGACGAGGAGTCTTAATTTCGAGCCCGGAGCGTTCGTAGCGTTTCGAAGGTGGGATGGCCGTTAAAGGTGATTACACAGCGGTGGTGCTGGCTTGGGCATCCAACGCGCAGGTTGATTCCGTTGCAAACACTTTCGATGCGAATTGCTGCTGTCTGTGAGTGGCGGCTCGCATTGGCTTGCCTCTGGCTAGGTCGAAAAAGTCGAGCTGGTTGAATAGTTTTGCTGCGGAGACGCCTGAAGCGAACACGTGTCGAAGCATCGACCGTGGTCATTCGACAAATGTGTGCCACCGACCGGCATGTCGTGCCGGCGCCCATATCGACTAGTTAGCGCGATCTGGACATTGACATTTTTGCCGCCTTGTGACACCTGCGCCGCGAGAGGAGAAAGGTTGGTTTGGTTAGGTCGGATCGGCTTGCATCGGTCTGACCCTGCCGGTGAAAGTGGTTTTGATGGAATGTAGAGATTAGCGGCTGCAACGGAATGCGCGGCTGTCAGAATGTTTTACAGCATCTGCGCGGCGGTGCCTCGGGGAATCACGTATGCGGCGGGAATCTGGGTGCATTATATAGTTACGAGGTCGTAATCACGTTTTAATATCGCGAATGACGGCATCCTTAAACAGTCCATTGAGAAGAGATAGCGCGGTAACTCGATTTGCATCACCTCGACTAAGGTCTTTCTTTCTTTCTTTTTTCGGTTAACGTGGTTTCGATACCGATAGGAATGCGCCATTGACATCGTTTTGCGACTGTAAATAAAAGAAGGCCTCACATCGGAGTTAACCTCCACCCGAGAAAGTATCGGAATGAATCTTAAGAGAATTCGTTCGTGGGTTATATGGCTGGTGCATAATAATAAACTACAGATCACTAATTAGGCAGGGGACAAAGAACACACCCAGTGATTGCCCTGTTCTGTGTGTGTTCTTCTTTTTCACGTACCCAATTTGCGTTCTGAAGTTTACCATTACCATTTGCATGAAGTACGCTTTCTTTAGTGATAGAAAGCTTAATTTTGCCCGATTCAAACGTGTTAATGTTTGCTACTTATAGCAAGTGCTTATAGAAATTGCGGGCTCTACAAGACAAGTTGCGTGGACTTCGCCATTATTTTTACGCAGAGTCGGCGAAATTGTATGAGACGTTTTATTACAATAACTTCTCAACCATGGCTTTGCAATGTCTTGGCGCATGTCAAGCGCGTGACACAGCATATGCGAGTGTGCGTGCTGGTACTTTGCATGTAATCAGATTTTGTGTACTTTTATCAAACGGGGCCTCCGCTGGCACTTGCTTCTCCAATCAATTCGGCGGCCGCTATACGACGTAGCGTTACTACCGCGTTCGAAGTGAAGTTCGAGGAGACGCGTCTTTCAACGCGTGCCGGCCTCGATTTTTCACGTGTGGTCCGCCGCGGCGGTCGGACGTGAAAAATGACTTCTCCGCGAATGCCTCTTCGCGTGCCGTCCCTTATAGAGTATGGACTGCGTTTCTTGTTATATAGTTTCTTTCTCACACGTTTTGTGTTCTTCCCACAGGTACTCTTTCCTTTAACTACATACGACTCGCCGTAACAGATGTGGCACGGTTCGAAGGATAGCTATTACCCTCGCTGTGCAGCGATGTCCGCGGCACAGCACCCCGCAAGCCTGTGTTCAAAGGGTCGATTGAGATGGATCGAGTTCTTCTTACTGATGTGTACGAGCCGCTTACTCACTATAACCTGTCTTAACCCGCAACTATCACCGTCCTATAGAAGACCGGCGCTGTCCGGATTCAGTACTGCATTTGCGCTGGATTTTTCCATATCTTCGCATCTAAATAATGAAAACAGAAGTTGATCATTTTAGACTAATAGCGTGTTCTTTTAAAACTGTATTTTCATTCGTACTAGAGCACCTTGTACAAGTTTAGCATTGGTTCGTGAGTGTTGAAGCAAATACAGCAAAATTGCAGGGGTGGGGGAGATGTAGATGGGGTGACGTGATGACGCTGTCTCTGCAACCCTTAAAATTGCGCACGGCTCAGCGATCGCTGAGGCCGCCTCCCTCTGCCCTTAGGTGATAAGCCAGGATCGCGTTTGCGTGCAAACGCCATCCTGGCCAATCACACGCGGGCAGCGCAAACCGGTTACGAGATTCTGACCAATCAAGCGAGGGCAAGTGAACTGGTTTACTTCCCGACTTGTGATAAGGTAACACCTCAGATCTTTTTCCTCTTCTTTCTTTCTTTCTTTCTTTCTTTCTTTCTTTCTTTCTTTCTTTCTTTCTTTCTTTCTTTCTTTCTTTCTTTCTTTCTTTCTTTCTTTCTTTCTTTCTTTCTTTCTTTCTTTCTTTCTTTCTTTCTTTCTTTCTTTCGTGGGCTTGCGCATTTCCACTTTAGAGTGTAGGCTTCGATCCGATAAAGGCTGAACGGCTTATACCGGAGCATATACGGGATGTGGGGACCGTATGCTCAATTATTAGAGCGCAAAATATAAAGCATACAGCTGTGAAGTAGACTTCCGTAATGCATGCGTAGTCCCCTGTCGCGATCATAAATTGCGAGTAATGGTTCCGTCACAACGGGAAACCGAAGCTCATCGAAGTGGTTTTCCGGAACGAATATGCTGCAGCGACGAAGTTGCGCTCTTGTTTACTGTGTGGACGGAGGTTGAACGAAATTAAGTGTCCGAACCTAAGATGCACTTTCCTCGTGAGTGACGTCAATCAATGACGTTGTGATGTGTGTCGTCATTGATTTGTCTCGTTTTCCTTCATTTATTTTAGCATTAGGGTTTCCTTCCCTTTCTCTCTTTCTTTCTTTCTTTCTTTCTTTCTTTCTTTCTTTCTTTCTTTCTTTCTTTCTTTCTTTCTTTCTTTCTTTCTTTCTTTCTTTCTTTCTTTCTTTCTTTCTTTCTTTCTTTCTTTCTTTCTTTTTCTGCGTGATGTAGAACAGTGGAGTCGCAGCACAAGTGTCGCTTCGCTCGAGCTCTGCACAAGCGACGCATGCATATCACAGCACCGAAAGTTTTATCGTTCCGGTTACGACGATGGTGACGATGTTGATAGCCAGCAGGACGATGTAAGCAGCTCTATCGCATGCCCACCGTGCTGAATCGCGCACAAATCGTGGCCTTCGAGAATAGACATTAATGATGAGATGCGCTCAAATGTTTGTTCCGAAAGAATGCCGTATACAGTGCAATGGTCCGAGCTTGAACATCCATGCAATCTACTTTGTGTCATCACAGGGTAGCTTTATCGTGCGAGGTGATAATACGAGTAGCCTATACAGAAAGACGCCTCCTCCGATGCGCAGTTGGAGCAAAACACGAGTCTACCTGAAGTCCCAGATTAATTCCTTCTTTCGTTGATTGATTGATTGATTGATTGATTGATTGATCTCTGCCCTCTCCCTCACTTGCTGCTCAGTCAGTCGTTCACGCTATTACGTTGCGCGGTCCCTACGATAAGGCGCGCCGTCACTTCTATTTTAACTGTCTCGCGTTGGAATATGAAACGACCTGTGTATATGTACCAGAAACTGTTTGGATCCAAAAACACGAAGTTTAGGCGAACCCACAAACTAAAAAATGGGTGCTAGTCTGGACACTCTCAAATCCCGCCACATAGTCGAATTTCGTATAGCGCCGCCATTTTAAGGCAATCTGAGAGGCCGTCGCAGCTCTGAGGGCCAATCACAGTTGACCAATGGTGGAATTTGACAGTGTCGCGAATACCACCTCATGGTAACGAAAGCATAGCTTAACGATTACGATGCGATAGTTTTGTTTAGCAACTGGTTTTTGTTTCTTTTCTAAATCACTGGACTTTTTTTTTTCTTTTTCGATCCCAACCTCGCTTTTCTCACGGTCGCGTATAATCGAGCGTTCGCGATCACCGTTCCGCTATTTGATCAGGAAGCAGGCGACACGACGTTACAGCGACCTATGGAATAACGATAGTCTCAGACGCTCACCGGATAGACCGTTGCAGTGTCGTCGCGGTAACTCGCGCCAGCTGCATTTTCCGTGCCCTCGGGTAATGACAGCTACATTTTACGCGTTCAACTTCTTTCTCCCTTCAGTTTCTTCTTCGCCCTGTGATTGTTTCTGCATTCGACCTCGTTTTCACTGCGCGGTTCCCCCTTCGTCGCTCGTTTTCAATCCGCGCCATGCCAATTCCCACGTCGCTGTCCTATAGCTGCAAAATGAATGCCAATTTAGTCCCGACTTCCCTTCCTTCGTGAACTCCAGCACGCATTGGAAATGAGGCCTGCATGCCTCCGGCGACTGTCGATGCTGACAGCTTCCAATGAAGCGCATTTCATCGCGAAGCGGCCAGCGCCGTTTATCGTTTCCTGAATTCTCTCTATTTTTTTTTCTTCGCTGTTTCTTATCGTTTCGATCCCCGCTGAAGTTATAACCGCTGTTACCCCCTCCTCCTTTCCCTCTTATTCTTTAGGGTGGGGGAGGGCTTGCATGGTTCCATCACGCAGGCCGCGATGTCTCTCGTGTACCGCGTGTCGTTGAAGCGACGCGCGAATGGCCTTCTCGTTGCGAAGACCTGTCATTGGCGCGCACCTGTGCATGATCGTTTCGGTCGACGATGAGAAAACGAAGCGAGTCATAGCGGTGCTTTGCGTGATCACCAAACCGAGGCGTTCCTCGAAGGCGCTGTGCAGAGTGATCGGTGCCTGTATAACGCGTCTGTCAGGAAGGAGCCATGGGGTATGTCGGCTAAATGCGAGTCGTTTCGTGGCTAAGTGGGTTATATCGCGATGGAATGCGGTATGCCCGCGCTTGTAACGTGGTGGTTTTCAGAGGTGCGAAACAACCACTCTCGTGAGTCGTGGCCGGGGGCTGCGAGATGAGGGTTGCACGTATCGCGTGCGATGAGCCTGCAGGCGCAATAAAGATAATGTATGGGTAACCGAAACAGCTATTGTTTGCGAGGCACTACTTTAAGCGGCACTCGCATTGGTGGGTTGGACGAAGAACAGCCGATTACGAGAAACGGGGACGCCGGCATTCCTCTAACACATGTTTAGTGCCCGCGGTTAAGAGTTAACCCTTTCCCCGACCGAATGGTAAGCGATACGCGGGAATTAGTCGCAGTTAGAGTCCCTCTGCCATCTGCTCTTTTCGCTTAGACATGTGCCCCTTCGGTACTGAAGTATACAATTAAAGAGTTTCGTATATTTGGGGACGTTTTCTCACATGCAGCAGAAATTCAACATTTTTCGGTATCAGGAGAGGTTACGCATGATTGTGCATGCAGTTCGGCTTCCTACATAAATTCCATAAGAACGAACGAACGAACGAACGAACGAACGAACGAACGAACGAACGAACGAACGAACGAACGAACGAACGAACGAACGAACGAACGAACGGGAGCTTTGTTCTTTCATATCGATGGGCTCGTCCCGTCAGACTTGATGCGATCAGCTTGCATGCGAAGGTTTATGCGTCAGCTGCCACCTCGTGCGATGATTACGTGCCTCGTGCCGCCCTTTGCGACAGAAAAATGAGTGTACTGTACTCACCGCCTTGGTTACGAGTGGTGCAGGCTAACACTCGCAGGAGTTACATGCATAGAAATGCCCAAGAATGTGGATGGCGACGCCATCTATCGTAGCTCAATTTGTATGGCATCGGACGCGTGATTCGAAGGTTGTGGGTACGGAGCCCACCGACGGAAAGGGTGTTTTTTTTTTTTTTATTCACTTAATAAGTCATTTCAAGCAATGTAACAATTACTACACTACAGCTAAACACAAACTAATAATGTCGCCTACGCTCTCCTCGGTCTAATTGTCTCTTGGATTCATTCAGTAGGAAAGGGCGGTGTGGTTTAAACCCCTGACCAACTTCAGTGTAAGCTTTCAGGCCTTTAGGAGTGAAATCCACGAGCACCATATGTGACGTCCTCGAGCCGTTTGTGTCCATGCCCATAGGAGGCGATGCAATTCGGCTTGCAAACGAAAAGCGTCATTCATCGCCAATTGTAGGCTCGTGTACGTAACGACTTTTGTTTTCGCTGACAACATCCGCAACTATAGGATGAGAAGGAAGGAAAAAGCGGAAGGACTGGGCGGTTAGCCAATTCTCAGACCGGCTGGCTAACCTGTGCTACGTAACGTTCGTGTCACCAGATGGTAAAGAGGTGTGAAGTTACGCTAAAAAAACGCGAAGGCTATAGGTGGGAAGTGTTGGATTTGTTGACGTACATAACGTATACATTCAGCGTCGAAAGTTTAGATACTACTAGGTCTGAGAAAGCTTCAAATTTCCCAGGAATCTGAAAGTGTCTTCAATCGAAACGTACATGTTGTTAGCTTGTTTTAGAACAGGCCGCATGTCTAAATTCAAGGCTACATGCTGGCGAAGCAGCGGTAATATTCAACTTTTTTTTGTTGTGTTTCCTGCTCTTCTGACGCTGACTTTACGCCTGGTGCACCTATTTTTGTATCGGAAGTCAAACTAAGGAAAGAAAAACAACAACAATAAAAAAGCGTCGTCTGCGGACAGATTCTTACTTTCTGTTCTTTTCTACATTTATGTTGCGTACACTATACAGCCGACTGGAGAAAACACTTGGTTAATGTTCTGTTTGTTTGTTTGTTTGTTTGTTTGTTTGTTTGTTTGTTTGTTTGTTTGTTTGTTTGTTTGTTTGTTTGTTTCTACCCGTCATGTCTCGTTTTCGATACCGCACGTTCTGTCCATCGCATGAGAGTGTTGACGCGCGCTGTGTAAAGGACAGACCTCTTTTGCACGTCGCGCCGCCTAATGGCTGCATAATTTCTACATACGTTTCCCCCGCATAATTTCCGACGCAAACGCACGGAAAAGCACTGGCAAATCTATCGCATATCGCAAAAGGCGCTCGCTTCAAAGTCGCTCGTGGAAGCTTCGCGCGCAGCAATCCCCGAGGCTGTTGTTTTCCCCGTATCTAGATGATATCGCGAATGACGCTTGCCTCCGAGGCACAATCCTATTAATGCCTCCGAATGGAGAGAAAATCACTTCAGGGGCAGAAAGGGAGGGGGTGGGGGGTGGAGGGGGTTTCGCCTCGCAGTATATATAAAACCTGCGCGTGCGCAGTGCTGCCATAGGCGGCCACTGTGTGTCGTTGCTTACTTTGTGCCAGCTTCGGGCACAGCTGCCTAATTGGCAGGGCGTCAGATTCGTGACTTACACCCGCCTTAACACCCTCTCCACACCGCGCTCGCTGTATCAACTGTTCCGACCGTGCAGGCACTTCTCGCTTCTCTGTGCGGCAGCCCACGGAAGTCCATAAATTTCGCCTCCCACCAGCGCCTTTAATTAGCCATGCCCTACAGTAACTTGAACCTTTGTATAATCACTATGCGCCTCTGCAGAAGCCGCCTCTTCGGCGGCGCTGAAAATGCGACCGATCGCGCGCCGGCACAGCTAGCTGTGCGTCCGATGAGCAAAAAGTTTTCATTTTGAAACATCTGTGTGTTTTTTTTTCTTTTTGTTTGTTTCGGCTCCTTCGTTTCCAGATTTTTTTTTTTTTTTCAACGGAGGTCCTGCAGTAATTACAGCGCCGGCCAGAATGCGCTTCTGCTGACTGCACGCAGCCTGCGCACCCGGACAATGTGTCTTATATCTGACGACCTTACACTGCATACGGCTTTATCCTCACGTTCATTAACGTGCTCCGAATTATTAGCACTTGAACATAGATATCCTGTTATACTGTAGCTCTCGCTCCTTATATTGCTCGAATGACGTCACACTCTTAAACCGTGAGCCATGAAAGAGCGCAACAGTAGCACCCGCCGCGGTGGTGTATAGTGGTTCTAGCAGTTCTAGTGCTTAACTGCTGACCAGAAGGTCGCGTGATTGAATCCCTGCCGCGGGGGCCGCATTTCGATGGTGGCAAAATGCTAGACGACCGTGTGCTTAGATTTAGGCGCGCACTAAAGAACCCCACCTACTTCCGCAGCCCTCCACTATGGCGTCTGTCATGACGTGTGGTACACGCTACAACGCTTCGAGAAAAGAAAAATAGAAGAAGCAGCAGCTATCAACGACGCGATGTGATACAATAGGAGCAAAAGTTATCGTGCACATCGAAATCGTCCTATGCGATCGGTCTAAATGTCACGCCGCCATTTGAGCTTACGCACTTGGCAGCTCGAACGTAACTGTGTTTCAGGCTGTTCGAAGAAGGCGTCTCGCATGCTTTCGGAACTCAATCCACTTGCGGAGGCGAGGGTCTCCAACAGCGACAGAACGGAGAGGGACCGTGACGCAAAGTGGAATGGATCGGCGATGGGGAATGTCGCCGGGCATTCTGCGGAAATCGACGCCCGGTCCAAATTGACCACTCGCCGAACGATCGGGGGGGGGGGGGGGGGGGGGGCTGCATAGATAGCTTACACACGAGTACGCGCGTGCTTGCGTCATAGTCACGTAGAATCTTGACCTTCTGACTGTCGTTGATCGTAGGTGCACGAAGAGTTTCCGTATAAGGCAAGGGGCGTTCAGGCATGATCCCATCACGCGTGAACCTGGGAGACGGAAATAGCTTGGTCACGAAGTAGGCTTAAATCACGGCTTCAAATGGCTTACGCTGCGGCTTTAAAATATCCCCACCGGACGCTTCGAACCGAGGCACCCCGAGACGCGGAACCAATGTTTGAAACTTGAAATGGCGCCTCGCTCTTTCAAGTTTGCGCCAATGTGACCCGCGCTAATGAAGTTTCGCACTCTCGTATCGAAGCGCTGAGCGAAAAAAAGTTATTCTTACAGCGTCCTCGAAACTAATGACTACTGGAAGTGATGAACAAGGTGATCAGCGCTGCAGATATTTGCTGTTCACGGAGGCGCTTATTTAATTTGCCCCCGTGATCAAATTTAGCGTGTTCACCGATTCGAAACAGTTCGCTGAATGCGAGATTGTTGGTCGATCCGGTAAGTGGAGAGGTTCTTGGGCAATGGTGCTTAGATTACAGTGAAACCAGAAAATTGATATGGGCTGTTCACGAGCGTGGTGGTACGGGCGTACTGCAGCAAGTTCGGATTTTCTCTTTGGAAACGGAAGCGCATGCACATACATACATACATACATACATACATACATACATACATACATACATACATACATACATACATACATACATACATACATACATACATACATACATACATACATACATACATACATACATACATACATACATACATACATGCATACACACATACATACATACATACATACATACGTTCTCTCTCTCCCACGTCAGCCTCGACGGTATACAGTGGTTATGGTGCTCGGCTGCTGACACGAAGGTCGTGGGTTCGATCCCGGTCGCGGCAGTTCCATTTCGATGGAGGCGAAATGCCAGAGGCCCGTGTACTGTGCGATGTCAGTGTACATTAAAGAACACCGGATGGTCGAAACTTCCGGTGCCCTCCACTACGGCGTGCCTCATAATCACATCGTCGTTTTGGCACGTATAAGACTCTAGATAATAATAATAATAATAATAATAATAATAATAATAATAATAATAATAATAATAATAATAATAATAATAATAATAATAATATTATTATTATTATTAGTCCCGCACCATGGCTCCCAGTCGGGATGCATGCTTGCTATGCTCCTGCCCGTTTTTCGGTAAGCAGCAGTTTTTCCGCTGTGAAAGTTGCTCTAAACGCGTTCATGCGAAATGTGTAACCTGGCCTGATAAAGAGCTGCAACTCCTGAAGTCTGGATCGCGCTCATTTTGCTGCAATTTATGTGATCTGAGCCGTGCTTCTGGTAAGCCTAGCGAAAGCAACTCGTCGGGGTGCAGCGGTGAGCATTGCAGTTCTCAAACCGGTTCCCTCTCCACGTGTACCCCTCCGGGTGACGAACTCGCCGGGCTGCGCCGCCTCCTCCTCGACGCATTGGAGGGAATCTCGTTCCTCAGCGACGAGGTATCCCAACTACGCGAAGACAACGAGCGGCTCCGTAAGGATCATTCCCGCGGTGTTGAACAACAAGCTCGCGTGGTCGCCTCCCTTCGTGCAGAGGTCCGCTTCCTGCGTGAGGAGCTGACGCGCCGCACGGCCGCAGTGGCAGTGAAGGCACCTGTGAAACCCCCAGCGCATGTGACCGTTGACCCGTCTGTGACCTCCAAGCAACCTGCGTTCTCCGAACAACCCCTCTCCAAAATTCTTTCATCTTCGACTTCGCCGCCAGCTGACGTAGACACGTCGGAGCGTGTCAGTGTGATGCCTGTGACAGCCTCTTCTGCAGCGGTGACTGAGGGTGAAAGAAAGAAGAAACCCGCCTCGTTTGGAGTTATGAAAACATCCACTATATCTGTAGCTCAACGGCCACAAAGGCCACAATGGCCAAAGGCCATTTTTGTTACGAAGCTGAGCCCGGACACCACTACTGCTGACATTAAGAAACATATTCAGTGATTCCACTCCTGCGCCAACTGCGCCAAAGTGCGCCAAATTGTATTTACTGCGCCATCCTGATAATATCGACGAAATTTGCGCCAAACTGCGCCAAAGTCTCGGGTTTGGGGGCGTCTATCACCGGCAATCGCACCGCCGGCGCGTCAGAACATGTGCAGCTCGATCTTGGGGCTGCCAATAAAGTCGCAATCATGGACCAAGAATTATTCCGCTGAATAAGTAGCGCTCGCGCGTGCGTTCCGAGTAAGCCACGATGCCATGCACAGTGTCGACGCAGCTTCTGTTCTGCAAGTCGGCTCGACAGCAAAACGCGCTCTCCGCAGAGGCTCGTGACGTCTAGGCCTATCGGTAGCGAGAAAGTGCGACGGCGATTCATCGGCGGACGTCGTCTGTTCCAGAAACGCTGCTGATAGCTCGTTTCAAGCGTCGCATGGCACGTAAGGAAAGCAGTGTTCAGTAATAACTACATGAGTGCCGCTAAAATGTCTGTCACTTGTTTCCGGACATCGCGGAATGAAATCTGGGATCGCTCGCAGTAGATATATGGGACAATATCGAATTTTTCTTGCTTCGCGTGTATGGAAGAGCACGCGAACGGTGGAAACGCGTTGACACTTTTCCTTAGATATACTTTATCCATGGATCTCCATCCAGAACAGCTTTTTCGTAATTCCTTCCGCCAGCACGCGTCCGAGTTTGTAATCACTCTGCGGTAAATACACCCTAAAAGGCCCTGCCCTTTCGAGCTCACGTGCTAGGGTTCCAATTCGAATTTTTTGCTTGCTTTTTTTAAAAATGCCATCTCATTAGTAAAATCATATCTCCTGGTCGGAGCAGCCGCAAATGCGCAGCTGTCAGTAGCGGGCCCGTCGCTGACGGCCCACAGTGAAGCGGCTACGCCATGTTACACGTCCGCCCCTCGCTTTCGGGGGTCAATAGCTCACGGTTGAAAAAAATCAATTTCGCTTCAGAGCGAAGCAATGAATGCGATACCAAAAAATTGTATTGTGAAACGAAGTAAGGCTAGCAGCTAACTCTTTTGGATCCGATCTCGCGAACTCAACAAAACGCTGGTTTAACCGAATATGGCCCCTCCAGGAACCGAAGCGTTTTCTTGCTCTGAGTTCTCTAAACGCGAAGTAAGCGTTGAGAGCACAGCAAGTTTACTAGCCGTCCCCTGATGCCTCGAGATAGCGCGCGCGCAAGCGACTGCGCCCTTCGAACGATGCGCCCCCCCCCCTTCCGCTCCCCTGGCGTCTCTTCATGCTCCTTACGAAAGACGGGCGGGGCGTTTCCTCTCTGTTTGATGAGCAATCGACGGCAGGCCCGCACGCGGGAAGATGTTATGTTATGCGCTTAGACAGACGGCTGGCTAGTTTAATCTCCGCGTCAGCCGCGTTCGTCGCCAGCGCTCGCGAGCTTTTACCCGCGGCTAGAATGCGCGTGGTGATGTTATTAATTTGGACTTTGTACGGAAAATTACTGCAACGGCGACGGCAAAAATCCGCCGAGAGTGCCTATATAATTGCTATCGCGAGGGTCAATGTACGGGGCAGATTTTGCGCCCCCTCCCCCCCCTCTGAGGTGATTGGGGGGGGGGCGCCCCCCCTGTGCGCACGCCTATGCTCTGAGTTGATTTTTTCCATGAGATTTGCAATGAATCGAAATATTTCTAGCCTTCATAAGAGCCCCATAATAACACTCAGGTGCTTGAATGTTAATGCAATATGCTTCTGTATTGCACTCCTGGATGTAAAATTCGCTGCTCCAAAGTGCTCCCAGATGCAAAATTATCTGCTCCAAAGTGCTCCAAGATGAAAATTTTGCTGCTCCAAAGTGCTCCAAAACGGAAATTTTGCTGCTCCAAAAATTTCTCCAAATCAGAAGTCCTCGGTAGCATCACTGCATATTGCTTCATTGGATCTGTCTCCCATCTCCTGCCGGCGACTTCAAACAAAGTTCCAGTCATATTCTTCATTCTATATTGAAGTTGACGAGGAAACACTACAACGCCTGAATGACCCTTCGATGTGGCCCCTCGGATGCCTCTTCAAGCCATTTCGTGGGGAGCTGCGCGATGACATGCTTCATCCCTCTGAGATAGTGACTGGAATCCAAAGTGCCGTGTGACGTAGACATATTCTACCAAAATGCTCGGGGTCTGCGTACCAAGACACTCGAGTTTTTCTCTAATGTTCTTTCGTCTGCTTTTCCTATTATTGCTATCTCTGAAACCTGGCTCGGCACTGAAATTCCCTCATCGGACTTTTTTCCCCCGACCTACACCACCTTCCGCCGTGACCGAGATTTCAGTGAAACCAAACAGAAAGGCGGTGGCGTGCTGATTGCCATTGACAATTCACTGAACTCCGTTAGACGGAAAGACCTAGAAACTATCGAAGAATCGATCTGGCTAGAAATCAACCTTGAGCGCCGTGAAAAATTGTTGATTGGATGCTTCTATTTACCGCCCAGCATTTCCCCTGCCTCGTGTCACGATTAGAGCACTGCACGGGCCGTGATTTTCGGCCCGGGCCCGGCCCGGGCCCGGACCTTGTTCAAGTTTACCCGCCCGAGCCCGGCCCGGTGATTCAATACGCGACCCGAGCCCGGCCCGAACCCGAGAAAAAATTTCGCCTACCCGGCCCGGCCCGGCCCGATGGCAGATCAGGCCCGGCAGAGGCCCGAGAGCCAATAATATAGGTGGTGTTGCCAGAACGTAGAATCTACAGCAAGGTGTTTTAAGTAGCAAATATATACTCTTTATTGGCGAATATTTCGCTAACAATTCTACTTTAACCTACGGTAATTTCGTGTAAAAAGGGGCTCACGGTGGAAAGAGTTGAGTGGAAATACTGGGTACAATGAACGTTTGTTCGGTAATGGTATACTATAACTTTTTTTTTCTTGCTAATGCAATACGGATCATCAAGAGCGTTTTGTAGCAGATATTGTAGCACGGAAAGTGATTTGCAGCATGAGTTCAGTTTCGATAAGAATTGCAATAAGAAGAGAGGAGACAGAGAACACAACACCTTATTGCGCTCTTTACTGAAACATAAAACATGCTCTAACGACAAAGCCAATCGAGCACCCTTTCGGATATGTAACACATATCTTCAGCATGGTAGTACTTTGCCACAGCAAGATGGAGGAAGAAAGCCAAGTTTATTACCTTGCTGTATGTACACTAATCTAGATAAAAAGAACAAACCATGTGCACCACGTGTACTTTTAGAAATACGTATAGGCAGCCGAAAGGACGAAAAAATATTTGTGGTAGCATTCTTTTCGTATATCATATATATTACATATATCACCAGGGCTATATAGAGTCCACAAGTCTTTTGTGGCATATTTTAAATGCGAAGCATTTCTTAGCGAACCTCTGGCAGTTTGAGCGTTTCTATCTACGTATCTATCTATCTATCTATCTATCTATCTATCTATCTATCTATCTATCTATCTATCTATCTATCTATCTATCTATCTATCTATCTATCTATCTATCTATCTATCTATCTATCTATCTATCTATCTAGCCGCCTACGTCTGGGTGCTCTCATGATCGCCTCCTTAACTTGGTGTAGACCAAATTTTGCATGGGAGGGTAAGAGGATTTGACGAATATGATTGCCGGGTCATGATATGAATAACGTTCAAATCCTGTCGCGTACGTCGTCAAACACTTTCCACTAGACACGTGTGGCACATACCCGTTTACCATGGGCCGCGGTGTACGGGTATGTGCCGCAGGTGAGTGACAGTTTATATCTGCCCAGGAACGGCGAGAACAGACATTGGTTACTTAAATGCTAAAACGCTAAGGAAAACCAACATCGGCAGCGTTGACTCAACGAATGGAAATAATGAAAATTAGGATCCCAGCAGGAATTGAACCTAATCACTTTGCGTGGCAATCAGGTATTCTACCACTGAGCCACGCCAGGTCTATAAACTGGTTTGGAAAAACAGCCTACGCAGGCGTAATAGCGGTGCAACGTGAATTGTGGTTGTGGTGCTGGCTATCTAATTTTACAAGAAAGCAATAAACACTACATGATACTCCTACGATATCTACTACTCCTACGATAAAGGCGTCATATCAGATTAACGTCTGTAGTTCCAGTGTTGACTCCGCTTTTACAGCAGTCTAATAAAGATTACGTTTGTATTCCTATGATTCAGCAAGCAATATTGAAGCATTGCTCGACCCCGGAGGAATACATTAACGAAAGTTACATATGATATCCACATCACCGCACCGTAAAGTGCACTTCGTCCACCAGAACGGCGCAGTGTCCTCTTCATTTCTTACGAGGCTGGGCGATGGTTTCATGCTGAACGAGGATGATGCCAGATTAATTGACAGCCGCTGTGTAGACTAGGCTACGTAGGCCACATACGCCCAGGTAGTCTACGAATACGACAAACACCATCCACTGATTTTGGTCTACGTAGCACTATCCAGGCCTACCAGCCTCGACGGCCTATACCTCACCAACGCGATGGGTGGCTTCAGGTTCCGACATGTCGCCGGCTCTGTCGACAGACAATTTGTCGACGGAATGACCGAGGCATCCACGAATTCCAACAGCTCGACCATACCACATACATCACTACACATGGAGCCCTCGTCACCACGATCACGACCGGATCCTATAACAAGTCATGACCAGTTGCTGGTGCTCACTTATCACGGTGATGATGCGCTTGTTCAAGAACTGGCAAGAACTTCCTGCACATATGTACACGGGTTCGTGAAACGTGCGTGCGTTCTCGGGACACGTATAAGCACTACATATCAGCTTACCGCTTGTTGGTAATACCCACGTTGCATACCCAACAGTAAATAACTGGTTATATAACATATATGCGGCTCTCCAACATATATATCTGTGCGTATAAAATTTATACAAATTTTTAGCGTCATTTTGTAACGTGCCGCTCAGTAAAAAAAGTTACGCCACAGTCCCCTATCCGCCGCATGCTTCGCATAATATCGACTCCCACGGTACGTGGGATCTGCCGAATTTTTTTATAGTTTATTTCTTCACGTGTTATTGTTCAAAAAATCAAACTATCTAGAGATTCCGGCTTTAAGCACGCCATCCACCGTTGTATCAGATATCCTGTCGCGCTAAAGTTTCTCGCACTGCATACGCTAGCCGCAGGGGTGCACATCTGCCTTACGAATTGTGAAGGTGTCGGCAGTCGTTGTTCTTAACATCCACCACTGGAGCAAATTTAGGATGTCTTTGTGGACCTCTACAGAATGAACGTAGCTGTGCAGCTTATCCCTTCATTTCTATTGTTCCCGAACGTCGTGGCACTATTCAGTATCACCTATAAAACTCCTCTTTGAGGGCTTCTGCTTGCAGTTTTGAGCAGTGTATGTTATGCACGGCTTGCACCACGCTCTTTTTTTTTTCGTATTATAATGCTCTGTGCCTTCCTAACGATGTTGTACTGGTAGAAGGTGACCACTGCACTACGCGGGTAGGACTGGCAAGAGGTGGACGAAGCTATTTCGATCTATTTTTGGTGTTCGTTACAGTCTGGTAATAAAGGCGCGAGTAAGCTTCTCGACGCTTACTCATTGGATGCCTATGGTCCGAGGTGAAGGGACATCACCCGGCACGGAATTCGTAATTGTCTTTTTTCAAGCCTGATATTTCGTCAAGCGAATATATTTCGCCTCACGCTTTATGCTGTTTGAACCTATGCCATTCCTGCACATTCCAACGGTGTTGTGGCAGTGTCATATAGTTCTCACACTATACCTGTATAGCGCAGGGGACCCAAACACGCAGCCCGTGGGCCTCTCCCTAAAGGCCCGCGGCCCGCACTTGACTGTCTTCGTCCGAATTTTTCATTTTCTTTATAAGTATGTACTTAAGCTACACAGCCATGAGAAGTCTAAAGCTATTTTTTTGTGAGGCAACCCCTGCGGCCATCATGTGTTGATACTAGGGGTGTGCGAATATTCGAAAGTTTCGAATAATCGTCGAATATTACATTCGAAATATTCGTATTCGATTCGAAAATCGTGTATTCGAATAGTTTCGAATATTCGATAACTTCGAATAATCGAAAAATTCGAATATGGGATTCGATTATCATGCAAAAAATAACTCGTCTTCCACATTTCTGCTGCGTTCGTATAGCTAAAAACGTTGCCGAGAGGAGCGATAAACATCGTAAGTACACGGAGGCACGATATCTGCCTGCGACGAGCGCCCCAATACGTATGATTTATTGCTGGTGCATCTCCGACGTGCAGCGCTGTTGGCGATCATGTAACCGTACATTTTCAATATTATGCGGCCGTAACGTACCGCACTACCACTCGTTCACTATGCGGGACCACTTCTGAAGAAAGTGACCCATGTGACTGGTGGCGGACTGTAGGCACCTTCAGATACGCCAGTCTGGCAAAGCTTTGCCCCATGTACCTCCCTATACCAGCCACTTCTGTTCCAAGTGAGTGTGCCTTTTCAGTGGCAGGGGTGGGGGGGCGGGGGGTCGTCTCTGTTAGAAGGGAGCGCCTGCTGCCTGATCATGTGGAGCAGCTAATATTTCTTCATGATAACATCTAGTCTTTACTTTCATTGTGCCGTGATATTCGCTTGTGTTGTGATGTGCATTGTGCTAGCCTGGACGTTGTGTTCTGGAGATAGCAGTGTATGTTGTGTTGCCATTCAGGCTGTTAATGTTTTTTTTTTCAAATAGCTACACGTTAAATAAAATATTGTTACTGTGGAGGCATTTTTCCTTTGATATTCAATATTCGATTCGATATTCGAAGGTGGATATTCGTATTCGATTCGTATTCGAAAAATTTGATATTCGCACACCCCTAGTTGATACCTAACCGTGAAACAAAACTCTATATTTCAAAATCGGCGTCCTGATTTTAGTCATGTTGAGATAGGTATTGATATGTTGTTGGAATTCTGCCGCCAAATACCCTTCAAACGACCTATATGTGACATATGGGAAAGCTCTTCTTTTAAATGGCAACGTTAGCTGACATTTGGTACGACCTAGCTCCTCTAACGCACCCCCCCCCCCTCCCCCGCGCTCTTAAGCTGCGTTACTGTCCTGGCCCTTGCCGGAGTAAATTTTCGTGAATGCGGCCCATTAGCTGAGGTGGGTTTGAGACACCTGATATAGCGAAAAAGGCGAAAGTTCAAATATTAACAAATTAGGCACACCAAGCAGGCTGTGCACGTCCATATCGCGTCACATGACCACTCGGGGCCGTGACGAAGCCGCGGAAAAGAATGTCTCTGTATAGGAATTCAATGTAACGAGATTGTGTGCAGTCCTTTCGTTTTAGTGGAGGGCTGGAAACTTCAAAAACGTTTCCTCGCTATGGAGCTCTATAATCGCTTTTGCGATAAGTTACAGGTGTATATTTATTATATCACATTTATTACTGTGATTACAGAATAACATTTGGGATATAAAATCATAACGAATGCAAATAAAGCACAGAATAACGACATGTTAATTATATAAGCGCCTGGTATATCTTCTTTTAGCTCGCCCGTTTAAGATAAATCAAGTAGCTCCATATGCAAGGAGCAAAAGAAGTTCAGTACTTGTCTCTAATAAAATTTCTCTAAACAGCTTGCCCCACATAAAAAAGCGTTTTTTTCGAGAGAAAATGTGAAACATATATGTACGTATGCACAACGTATGTGGAACAAACATGAAGGGGCACTAGAAAGAAAAACAATTTCTCTATTATCAGTAAATTACTCTTTAGCAATTCCTAAATCACCACGTTCGCCGGGACAAGAGTCTTGGTAAGTGAGAAAAACGCGCAAAAAGGTAAATGCAGGTGGCGACGCCCGCTTTAAGTTCGCGTAGCAGACATCGTCACATCTTATATTCTGACGGCGTCTAATGGGGTCTACGTAGTTCCTAATCACTAAAAATGAAGTACGTTGACCTCTGAGGGGGCCATAGACTTAACATACCAAGTTTCAGCAAATTTTATAGCGCCAATGTCCCCAAATACGACAAATACAGTTTGAAATCCGTGGCGTCAGGCTCGGATATTTCGGCTCGAAATTTAAAAAAATAGAATTTTGACCTTCATTTTCTCGTCTGATAATAAACTTACCATGGTGAAATGTATGAGATTCGAGTTCTTAGACGTCACTTTATCAGTCTAAACCGATTCAGTGCTTCACTATAGTGTTCATTTAAGAACCCAGCAAAGTCCAAGCCCGGCCCGACCCGAGCCCGCGACCTCAAACCCGGGCCCGGCCCTAAGCCCGGAGCTTCAGGCCCGAGCCCGGCCCGGGCCCGCTGTGAGAACTACTTTACCCGGCCCGGCCCGGCCCACGGGCCGGGCCGGGCCCGGGTTTTCGGGTAGGCCCGAGCCCCGTGCAGTGCTCTAATAGCAAGCACCGCAACCACAATTGACGTTGCACCGACCGATATTACGGCTGCGTAGGCTGTTTTTCCGAACCATTTACAGTCCTGGCGTGGCTCAGTGGTAGAATACCTGATTGCCAAGCAGAATGCTTGGGTTCGATTCTTGCTGGGGTCCTAATTTTCATATTTTCCATTCGTCGAGTCAACGCTACCGAAGTTGGTTTCCTTAACGCTCTGGCATTTAAGTTACCAATGTCTGTTCTCGCCGCTCCTGGGTAGATATAAACTGTCAATCACCTGTGGCGCATACCCGTACACCGTGGCCCGTGGCAAACGGGTATGTGCCACACGTGCCTAGTGGAAAGGGTTTGACGACGTACGCGACAGGATTTTCACGTTATTCATGTCATGACCAGACAATCATATTCGTCAAATGCTCTTACCCTTTAAGGAGGCGACCGTGAGAGCACCCAGACTAAGGCGGCTAGATAGATAGATAGATATAGATAGATAGATAGATAGATAGATAGATAGATAGTAGATAGATAGATAGATAGATAGATAGATAGATAGATAGATAGATAGATAGATAGATAGATAGATAGAAACGCTCAGAGTGTCAAAGGTTCGCTAAGAAATGCTTCGCATTTAAAATGTCGCTAGCAGTGCTGTCGCTGCTGTGATTACGCAATACCGGTGATTCGGTATTGCGTAAACGAGCTTTTACAGACGAAATAAAGCTCCAGACCGGTATTTGCACCATCGAGCGAAGGCTTCTTGTTGAAGTTCCTGTGATTATATGGCGACCGGCTAGCTGGTCGGCAAGCTTAGCAGCGACTCTCATCACTTACAAAATGACAAGCAAGAGCCGCTGTCAGTGGACAGCTGTCCTGTTAAGCAGCCGAAACAAACCCCAATAAGTTCTGTCGGAAGTAAACTAATGCACTTTGAGCAAGAAGGACAAAACTTTTGAGATACTAACAGATATTTAATTAAAGTGAAGCAAAATTGGTCACATTAAAGAAATTTTCAAGCAACCTTTTTATGCATACGCGTTCGCTACTACATTATCGGGGTCTATAATAACAAATTTGCGAATGTATCGAAGTAGCTTAAGATACAGTTGGCAAGTATTGTATGGGATACAATTATTGCGGTAGTATCTTGTATCTGTATCTCCAATACTTCTTGCCGGAGTCTCTTGTATCGTATCGCTATTTCGAAGTATCTTTGCCCAGCCCTGCCAGACTACGACTGAATTTCTTCAGCTGTTAAGCTGCATTCAGTTCAGTGAATACACAACACTTTAATGATAAAGCCTGCCACGCAAAGTGCATGTGTTACTGAACTGCAGTATGGCCACATAAGCAAGATGGAGAAGGTCCATTATTACGCATAACCAACTCGGGTAAAAAATTGTAGCACGAGATCCCGAACCGTAATGTGGAAGTGCTCATAGCCCACAATTAGCCCGATGCCATAAGAAGAGCACTGCAATAATGACTGCCTTTTTTGCTTGGTGAGGTAACAAAAAAAACAGGACGCGTGACCACAAAATACAGACCCCGCACAGCTCTTGTGTGGGCATATGCATTTCCTTGTCCTGCTTTTTTTCGCAATGTACCTTTTTTATGTCAAGAACTGCATGTTAAAAGCACTTTTGGCATACCTTGCACAGCAGTGTCAGCTGGCGACACATTTTTGCATCAACAGGCCCTTTGGCCCATGGGCACCTGAACTAGAACCTCTTGAAATACTTCCAAGTTCCATCCAATCTAGAAGGAACACCTGTCGCAAAACAACAGCACTATAAGTCCAAACAATGGCTACAAAACTTGATTTCCTCTGTCTAGAAATGGTCTTAATCAAACAAATATTTCATCTTGCCACTGTAACAAAAGTTACTTGGGAGAGTTAGTGGAAACTCGAAGTTGGTGCACACCTTCAGACATCGCACTATTGATAACTGCTGCCAGAGCCCCGTGGTACAGCAGCTGTGTGGTGGTACTTAATAAATTATCAGTGGTACCC
>NC_051184.2:24228416-24270664 GCF_013339695.2 Rhipicephalus sanguineus
GGTGGCATCGACGCGGCTTTCAGAGGGCCCGCGCGCTTTTTTTTACTGTGTTTGTTTGTCGTTTGCGAGTATATTTGCACGTTTTGAGTGGCTAGTGGACGTTTCTCGTCGCTCCTTCAGGCTATGTTGCGACGAGGAGTCTTAATTTCGAGCCCGGAGCGTTCGTAGCGTTTCGAAGGTGGGATGGCCGTTAAAGGTGATTACACAGCGGCGGCGCTGGCTTGGGCATCCAACGCGCGGGTTGATTTCGTTGCAAACACTTTCGATGCGAATTGCTGTTGTCTGTGAGTGGCGGCTCGCATTGGCTTGCCTCTGGCTTGGTCGTAAAAGTCGAGCTGGTTGAATAGTTTTGCTGCGCAGACGCCTGAAGCGAACACGTGTCGAAGCATCGACCGTTGTCATTCGACAAATGTGTGCCACCGACCGGCATGTCGTGCCGGCGCCCATATCGACTAGTTAGCGCGATCAGGACATTGACATTTTTGCCGCCTTGTGACACCTGCGCCGAGAGAGGAGAAAGGTTGGTTTGGTTAG
Organism: Rhipicephalus sanguineus; assembly: GCF_013339695.2. Taxonomy (NCBI): domain Eukaryota; kingdom Metazoa; phylum Arthropoda; class Arachnida; order Ixodida; family Ixodidae; genus Rhipicephalus; species Rhipicephalus sanguineus. Next base: position 24,228,951 of record NC_051184.2, read on the forward strand.
GTCGGATCGGCTTGCATCGGTCTGACCCTGCCGGTGAAAGTGGTTTTGATGGAATGTAGAGATTAGCGGCTGCAACGGAATGCGCAACTGTCAGAATGTTTTACAGCATCTGCGCGGCGGTGCCTCGGGGAATCACGTATGCGGCGGGAATCTGGGTGCATTATATAGTTACGAGGTCGTAATCGCGTTTTAATATCGCGAATGACGGCATCCTTAAACAGTCCATTGAGAAGAGATAGCGCGGTACTCGATTGCATCACCTCGACTAAGGTCTTTCTTTCTTTCTTTTTTCGGTTAACGTGGTTTCGATACCAATAGGAATGCGCCGTTGACATCGTTTTGCGACTGTAAATAAAAGAAAGCCTCACATCGGAGTCAACCTCCACCCGAGAAAGTATCGGAATGAATCTTAAGAGAATTCGTTCGTGGGTTATATGGCTGGTGAATAATAATAAACTACAGATCACTAATTAGGCAGGGGACAAAGAACACACCCAGTGATTGCCCTGTTCTGTGTGTGTTATTCTTTTTCACGTACCCAATTTGCGTTCTGAAGTTTACCATTACCATTTGCATGAAGTGTGCTTTCTTTAGTGATAGAAAGCTTAATTTTGCCCGATTCAAACGTGTTAATATTTGCTACTTATAGCAAGTGCTTATAGAAATTGCGGGCTCTACAAGACAAGTTGCGTGGACTTCGCCATTATTTTTTACGTAGAGTCGGCGAAATTGTATGAGACGTTTTATTACAATAACTTCTCAACCATGGCTTTGCAATGTCTTGGCTCATGTCAAGCGCGTGACACAGCATATATGCGAGTGTGCGTGCTGGTACTTTGCATGTAATCAGATTTTGTGTACTTTTATCAAACGGGGCCTCCGCTGGCACTTGCTTCTCCAATCGGTTCGGTGGCCGCTATACGACGTAGCGTTCCTGCCACGTTCGAAGTTAAGTTCGAGGAAACGCGTCTTTCAACGCGTGCCGGCCTCGATTTTTCGCGTGTGGTCCGCCGCGGCGGTCGGACGTGAAAAATGACTTCTCCGCGAATGCCTCTTCGCGTGCCGTCCCTTATAGAGTATGGACTGCGTTTCTTGTTATATAGTTTCTTTCTCACACGTTTTGTGTTCTTCCCACAGGCGCGCTTTCCTTTAACTACATACGCCTCGACGTAACAGATGTGGCACGGTTAGAAGGATAGCTATTACCCTCGCTGTGCAGCGATGTCCGCGGCACAGCACCCCGCAAGCCTGTGTTCAAAGGGTCGATTGAGATGGATCGAGTTCTTCTTACTGATGTGTACGAGCCGCTTACTCACTATAACCTGTCTTAACCCGCAACTATCACCGTCCTATAGAAGACCGGCGCTGTCCGGATTCAGTACTGCATTTGCGCTGGATTTTTCCATATCTTCGCATCTATATAATGAAAACAGAAGTTGATCATTTTAGACTAATAGCGTATTCTGTATTCTTTTAAAACTGTATTTTCATTCGTACTAGACCACCTTGTACAAGTTTAGCATTGGTTCGTGAGTGTTGAAGCAAATACAGCAAAATTGCAAGGGTGGGGGAGATGTAGATGGGGTGACATGATGACGCTGTCTCTGCAACCCTTAAAATTGCGCACGGCTCAGCGATCGCTGAGGCCGCCTCCCTCTGCCCTTCGGTGATAAGCCAGGATCGCGTTTGCGTGCAAACGCCATCCTGGCCAATCACACGCGGGCAGCGCAAACCGGTTACGAGATTCTGACCAATCACGCGAGGGCAAGTGAACTGGTTTACTTCCCGACTTGTGATAAGGTAACACCTCAGATCTTTTTCCTCTTTCTTTCTTTCTTTCTTTCTTTCTTTCTTCTTTCTTTCTTTCTTTCTTTCTTTCTTTCTTTCTTTCTTTCTTTCTTTCTTTCTTTCTTTCTTTCTTTCTTTCTTTCTTTCTTTCTTTCTTTCTTTCTTTCGTGGGCTTGCGCATTTCCACTTTAGAGTGTAGGCTTCGATCCGATAAAGGTTGAACGGCTTATACCGGAGCATATACGGGATGTGGGGACCGTATGCTCAATTATTAGAGCGCAAAATATAAAGCATACAGCTGTGAAGTAGCCTTCCGTAATGCATGCGTAGTCCTCTGTCGCGATCATAAATTGCGAGTAATGGTTCCGTCACAACGGGAAACCGAAGCTCATCGAAGTGGTTTTCCGGAACGAATCTGCTGCAGCGACGAAGTTGCGCTCTTGTTTACTGTGTGGACGGAGGTTGAACGAAATTAAGTGTTCGAACCTAAGATGCACTTTCCTCGTGAGTGACGTCAATGAATGACGTTGTGATGTGTGTCGTCATTGATTTGTCTCGTTTTCCTTCATTTATTTTAGCATTACGGTTTCCTTCCCTTTCTTTCTTTCTTTCTTTCTTTCTTTCTTTCTTTCTTTCTTTCTTTCTTTCTTTCTTTCTTTCTTTCTTTCTTTCTTTCTCTGCGTGATGTAGAACAGTGGAGTCGCAGCACAAGTGCCGCTTCGCTCGAGCTCTGCACAAGCGACGCATGCATATCACAGCACCGAAAGTTTTATCGTTTCGGTTACGACGATGGTGACGATGTTGATAGCCAGCAGGACGATGTAAGCAGCTCTATCGCATGCCCACCGTGCTGAATCGCGCACAAATCGTGGCCTTCGAGAATAGACATAATGATGAGATGCGCTCAATGTTTGTTCGAAAGAATGCCGTATACAGTGCAATGGTCAGAGCTTGAACATCCATGCAATCTACTTTGTGTCATCACAGGGTAGCTTTATCGTGCGAGGTGATAATACGAGTAGCCTATACAGAAAGACGCCTCCTCCGATGCGCAGTTGGAGCAAAACAAGAGTCTGCCTGAAGTCCCAGATTAATTCCTTCTTTCGTTCGTTGATTGATTGATTGATTGATTGATTGATTGATTGATTGATTGATTGATTGATTGATTGATTGATTGATTGATTGATTGATTGATTGATTGATTGATTGATTGATTGATTGATCGATCGATCGATTTATCTCTGTCCTCTCCCTCACTTGCTGCTCAGTCAGTCGTTCACGCTATTGCGTTGTGCGGTCCCTACGGTAAGGCGCGCCGTCACTTCTATTTTAACTGTCTCGCGTTGGAATATGAAACGCCGTGTGTATATGTACCAGAAACTGTTTGGATCCAAAAACACGAAGTTTAGGCGAACCCACAAACTAAAAAATGGGTGCTAGTGTGGACACTCTCAAATCCCGCCACATAGTCGAATTTCGTATAACGCCGCCATTTTAAGGCAATCTGAGAGGCCGTCGCAGCTCTGAGGGCCAATCACAGTTGACTAATGGTGGAATTTGACAGTGTCGCGAATACCACCTCATGGTGACCAAAGCATAGCCTAACGATTACGATGCGATAGTTTTGTTTAGCAACTGGTTTTTGTTTCTCCTCTAAATCACTGGACTTTTTTTTTTCTTTTTCGCTCCCAACCTCGCTTTTCTCACGGTCGCGTATAATCGAGCGTTCGCGATCACCGTTCCGCTGTTTGATCAGGAAGCAGGCGACACGACGTTACAGCGACCTATGGAATAACGATAGTCTCAGACGCTCACTGGATAGACCGTTGCAGTGTCGTCGCGGTAACTCGCGCCAGCTGCATTTTCCGTGCCCTCGGGTGATGACAGCTACATTTTACGCGTTCAACTTCTTTCTCCCTTCAGTTTCTTCTTCGCCCTGTGATTGTTTTTGCATTCGACCTCGTTTTCACTTCGCGGTTCCCCCTTCGTCGCTCGTTTTCAATCCGCGCCATGCCAATTCCCGCGTCGCTGTCCTATAGCTGCAAAATGAATGCCAATTTAGTCCCGACTTCTCTTCCTTCGCGAACTCCAACACGCATTGGAAATGAGGCCTGCATGCCTCCGGCGACTGTCGATACTGACAGCTTTCAATGAAGCGCATTTCATCGCGAAGCGGCCAGCGCCGTTTATCGTTTCCTGAATTCTCTCTCTCTCTTTTTTTTCTTCGCTGTTTCTTATCGTTTCGATCCCCGCTGAAGTTATAACCGCTGTTACCCCCTCCTCCTTTCCCTCTTATTCTTTAGGGTGGGGGAGGGCTTGCTTGGTTCCATCACGGAGGCCGCGATGTCTCTCGTGTACCGCGTGTCGTTGAAGCGACGCGCGAATGGCCTTCTCGTTGCGAAGGCCTGTCATTGACGCGCACCTGTGCGTGATCGCCAGGTTTCGGTCGACGATGAGAAAACGAAGCGAGTCATAGCGGTGCTTTGCGTGATCACCAAACCGAGGCGTTCCTCGAAGGCGCTGTGCAGAGTGATCGGCGCCTGTATAACGCGTCTGTCAGGAAGGAGCCATGGGGTATGTCGGCTAAATGCGAGTCGTTTCGGGGCTAAGTGGGTTATATCGCGATGGAATGCGGTATGCCCGCGCTTGTAACGTGGTGGTTTTCAGAGGTGCGAAACAACCACTCTCGTGAGTCGTGGCCGGGGGCTGTGAGATGAGGGTTGCACGTATCGCGTGCGATGAGCCTGCAGGCGCAATAAAGATAATGTATGGGTAACCGAAACAGCTATTGTTTGCGAGGCACTACTTTAAGCGGCACTCGCATTGGTGGGTTGGACGAAGAACAGCCGATTACGAGAAACGGGGACGCCGGCGTTCCTCTAACACATGTTTAGTGCCCGTGGTTATGAGTTAACCCTTTCCCCGACCGAGTGGTAAGCGATACGCGGGAATTAGTCGCAGTTAGTTTCCCTGGTGCCATCTGCTGTTTTCGCTTAGACTTGCACCCCTTCGGTACTGAAGCATATAATTAAAGAGTTTCGTATATTTTGGGACGTTTTCTCACATGCAGCAGAAATTCAACATTTTTCGGTATCAGGAGAGGTTACGCATGATTGTGCATGCAGTTCGGCTTCCTACATAAATTCTATAAGAACGAACGAACGAACGAACGAACGAATGGGAGTTTTGTTCTTTCATATCGATGGGCTCGTCCCGTCAGACTTGATGCGATCAGCTTGCATGCGAAGGTTTATGCGTCAGCTGCCACCTCGTGCGATGATTACGTGCCTCGTGCCGCCCTCTGCGACAGAAAAATGAGTGTACTGTACTCACCGCCTTGGTTACGAGTGGTGCAGGCTAACACTCGCAGGAGTTACATGCATAGAAATGCCCAAGAATGTGGACGGGGACGCCATCTATCGTAGCTCAATTTGTAGGGCATCGGACGCGTGATTCGAAGGTTGTGGGTACGGACCCCACCGACAGAAAGGGTGTTTTTTTTTGTTCACTTAATAAGTCATTTCAAGCAATGTAACAATTACTACACTACAGCTAAACACAAACTAATAATGTCGCCTACGCTCTCCTCGGTCTAATTGTCTCTTGGATTCATTCAGTAGGAAAGGGCGGTGTGGTTTAAACCCCTGACCAACTTCAGTGTAAGCTTTCAGGCCTTTAGGAGTGAAATCCCCGAGCACCATATGTGACGTCCTCGAGCCGTTTGTGTCCATGCCCATAGGAGGCGATGCAATTCGGCTTGCAAACGAAAAGCGTCATTCATCGCCAATTGTAGGCTCGTGTACGTAACGACTTTTGTTTTCGCTGACAATATCTGCAACTATAAGATGAGAAGGAAGGAAAAAGCGGAAGGACTGGGCGGTTAGCCAGTTCTCAGACCGGCTGGCTAACCTGTGCTATGTAACCTTCGTGTCACCGGATGGTAAAGAGGTGTGAAGTTACGCTAAAAAAAACGCGAAGGCTATAGGTGGGAAGTGTTGGATTTGTTGACGTACATAACGTATACATTCAGCGTCGAAAGTTTAGATACTACTAGGTCTGAGAAAGCTTCAAATTTCCCAGGAATTTGAAACTGTCTTCAATCGAAACGTACAATACATGTTGTTAGCTTGTTTTAGAACAGGCCGCAGGTCTAAATTCAAGGCTACATGCTGGCGAAGCAGCGGTAATATTCAACTTCTTTTTGTTGTGTTTCCTGCTCTTCTGACGCTGACTTTACGCCTGGTGCACCTATTCTTGTATCGGAAGTCAAACTAAGGAAAGAAAAACAACAACAATAAAAAAGCGTCGTCTGCGGACAGATTCTTACTTTCTGTTCTTTTCTACATTTATGTTGCGTACACTACAGCCAACTGGAGAAAACACTTGGTTAATGTTCTGTTTGTTTGTTTCTTTGTTTGTTTGCTTGTTTGTTTGTTTGTTTGTTTGTTTGTTTGTTTGTTTGTTTGTTTGTTTGTTTGTTTGTTTCTGCCCGTCATGTCTCGTTTTCGATACCGCACGTTCTGTCCATCGCATGAGAGTGTTGACGCGCGCTGTGTAAAGGACAGACCTCTCTTGCACGTCGCGCCGCCTAATGGCTGCATAATTTCTACATACATTTCCCCCGCATAATTTCCGACGCAAACGCACGGAAAAGCACTGGCAAATCTATCGCATATCGCAAAAGGCGCTCGCTTCAAAGTCGCTCGTGGAAGCTTCGTGCGCAGCAATCCCCGAGGCTGTTGTTTTCCCCCGTATCTAGATGATATCACGAATGACGCTTGCCTCCAAGGCACAATCCTATTAATGCCTCCGAATGGAGAGAAAATCACTTCAGGGGCAGAAAGGGAGGGGGTGGGGGGTGGAGGGTGTTTCGCCTCGCAGTATATATAAAACCTGCGCGTGCGCAGTGCTGCCATAGGCGGCCACTGTGTGTCGTTGCTTACTTTGCGCCAGCTTCGGGCACAGCTGCCTAATTGGCAGGGCGTCAGATTCGTGACTTACACCCGCCTTAACACCCTCTCCACACCACGCTCGCTGTCTCAACTGTTCCGACCGTGCAGGCACTTCTCGCTTCTCTGTGCGGCAGCCCACGGAAGTCCATAAATTTCGCCTCCCACCAGCGCCTTTAATTAGCCATGCCCTACAGTAACTTGAACCTTTGTATAATCACTATGCGCCTCTGCAGAAGCCGCCTCTTCGGCGGCGCTGAAAATGCGACCGATCGCGCGCCGGCACAGGTAGCTGTGCGTCCGGTGAGCAAAAAGTTTTCATTTTGAAACATTTGTGTGTTTTTTTTTCTTTTTGTTTGTTTCGGCTCCTTCGTTTCCAGATTTTTTTTTTTTTCAACGGAGGTCCTGCAGTAATTACAGCGCCAGCCAGAATGCGCTTCTGCTGACCGCACGCAGCCTGCGCACCCGGACAATGTGTCTTATAACTGACGACCTCACACTGCATACGGCTTTATCCTCACATTCATTAACGTGCTCCGAATTATTAGCACTTGAACATAGATATCCTGTTATACTGTAGCTCTCGCTCCTTATATTGCTCGAATGACGACACACTCTTAAACCGTGAGCCATGAAAGAGCGCAGCAGTAGCACCCGCCGCGGTGGTGTATAGTGGTTCTGGCAGTTCTAGTGCTTAACTGCTGACCAGAAGGTCGCGTGATTGAATCCCTGCCGCGGGGGCCGCATTTCGATGGTGGCAAAATGCTAGACGACCGTGTGCTTAGATTTAGGCGCGCACTAAAGAACCTCACCTATACTTCCGCAGCCCTCCACTATGGCGTCTGTCATGACGTGTGGTACACGCTACAACGCTTCGAGAAAAGAAAAATAGAAGAAGCAGCAGCTATCAACGACGCGATGTGATACAATAGGAGCAAAAGTTATCGTGCACATCGAAATCGTCATATGCGATCGGTCTAAATGTCACGCCGCCATTTGAGCTTACGCACTTGGCAGCTCGAACGTAACTATGTTTCAGGCTGTTCGAAGAAGGCGTCTCGCATGCTTTCGGAACTCAATCCCTTTGCGGAGGCGAGGGTCTCCAACAGCGACAGAACGGAGAGAGACCGTGACGCAAAGTGGAATGGATCGGCGATGGGGAATGTCACCGGGCATTCTGCGGAAATCGACGCCCGGTCCAAATTGACCACTCGCCGAACGCTCGCGGGGGGCTGCATAGATAGCTTACACACGAGTACGCGCGTGCTTGCGTCATAGTCCCGGAGAATCTTGACCTTCTGACTGTCGTTGATCGTATGTGCACGAAGAGTTTTCGTATAAGGCAAGGGGCGTTCAGGCATGATCCCATCACGCGTGAACCTGGGAGAGGGCAATAGCTTGGTCACGAAGTAGGCTTAAATCACGGCTTCAAATGGCTTACGCTGCGGCTTTAAAATATCCCCACAGGACGCTTCGAACTGAGGCACCCCGAGACGCGGAACCAATCTTTGAAACTTGAAATGGCGCCTCGCTCTTTCAAGTTCGCGCCTATGCGACCCGCGCTAATGAAGTTTCGCACTCTCGTATCGAAGTGCTGCGCGAAAAAAAAAGTTATTCTTACAGCGTCCTCGAAACTAATGACTGCTGGAAGTGATGAACAAGGTGATTAGCGCTGCAGATACTTGTTGTTCACGGAGGCGCTTATTTAATTTGCCCCCGTGATCAAATTTAGCGTGTTCATAGATTCGAAACAGTTCGCTGAATGCCAGATTGTTGGTCGATCCGGTAAGTGGAGAAGTTCTTGGGGCAGTGGTGCTTAGGTTACAGTGAAACCAGAAAACAGATATGGGCTGCTAGCGAGCGTGGCGGTACAAGTGTACTGGAGAAAGTTCGAATTTTCTCTTAGGGAACGGAAGCGCACATACATACATACATACATACATACATACATACATACATACATACATACATACATACATACATACATACATACATACATACATACATACATACATACATACATACATACATACATACATACATACATACATACATACATACATACATACATACATACATACATACATACATACGTTCTCTCTCTCCCAAGTCAGCCTCGACGGTATACAGTGGTTATGGTGCTCGGCTGCTGACACGAAGATCGTGGGTTCGATCCCGGCCGCGGCAGTTCCATTTCGATGGAGGCGAAATGCCAGAGGCCCGTGTACTGTGCGATGTCAGTGCACATTAAAGAACACCGGATGGTCGAAACTTCCGGTGCCCTCCACTACGGCGTGCCTCATAATCACATCGTCGTTTTGGCACGTATAATACTCTAGATAATAATAATAATAATAATAATAATAATAATAATAATAATAATAATAATAATAATAATAATAATAATATATTATTATTATTATTATTATTATTATTATTATTATTATTATTATTATTATTATTATTATTATTATTATTATTATTATTATTATTATTATTATTATTATTATTATTCTCTTATCTACACTGTACAACAGTCGTTTCGTGTTTGCACAAAATACGCAGAGTACACGAAAAATCTCAGAATACACGCAACAAATAAATGCAAGTACTATCGCACCCACAAATCTGTGAAGGAGTGCGACGTCCTATAGCTCACGATGTATTCCGCTACATTCGGAACTACGCAAGCGCGGTGCGCATGCGTGCTACGCAAAGGGGGTTGACGGCCGGAATCAATTAGGCAAATGAACGTCCTGCCAGCGAGTGGAACGTCCACATGGTCCATCACGTTCTGCTCGACTTTGCGTTTTCCCCCGTGCCCCATCAAAACAACACGCAACTCGCGGCGGCAACATACTGCGGCGACGACTTGTCCGCTTTTGGAAGGGTCGCCGCCGCCGCTGCCGCAACTCCGTTATTACAGGCGTGTTCTGTTTGCACTGCTTGCGCAGCGGGGTCTCGGGAAAAAAAGAGTTGCTTGCCCGACGCAAGCGACGCGGGGCGTCGCGAAAACGCCCGCTTTCGGCGCTTCCAGGAACCGCAACGTGTGGAAAATTGCGCAGGAGACGTACAGTCGCGCAGTACGAGCGTTAGCGTTCATTCGCCTAAATTCCTTGAATTTATTCATTCTTGCTTCAATACCCCTCTAGAGTGTGTGTGTGTGGGGGGGGGGGGGGCAAAAATTTTCCTAAGAAAATATTTCAGCCAATCCCGATGTGAGACATATAATTAGCGCAAAACGCACTTCCAAAACACAAGTTTTGCGAATTCGGTCCCAGGTTCACTGCACCTAGTCATTTACTTCTGAATGATTTCTCAGTAATCAAGTACAATCCCAACCTATTGTAATCTTCACTTGAATTGCTTGCGCTAATGATCTGTGTATTTCTCTTTCTGTTCTCATTTCTTATGTATTCTTCTTATTATTTTTTGCATGTGTTTTCTATTAAAGCAATCGGCATGAACTCATAAACAATCCCTCCCTTGTGTCATTACTTTGGCTCTCTGCGCTAAAACAGTGAAATGAAAAAAATATTGATGCAGCAAGAGCTAAACCTTTGGAAAAGAGGAGAGGTAAGCGGAGGGGGGGGGGTAGTGCGAAGCAAGGACCATGCAGAGAGCACTAAACGACAGGTTACCCTTTGAGGCATGCATGAACTTCAATGAGTTATCGTCGTTAAGGTAACATTTAGTTGAGGTCGTTCGGGTCTGTGATGAACACCGATGTGTTTAGGGCGGGTCCGTGTGGGTTTTAATAACTAGTACCACCACGCGCCCATCTTCCATCATGATGGCGAAAAGGTCGTCGCCACAAAATTAGCGTCGATGGAATCGATGCCGTTTTTTGTTTTTGTTTTTTTTTTCCAGGAAGCACTGTGATTTGGGCGACCAGTGTATACGCAGGAAGAAGAAAAAATCGAAGAAAAAAAAGACGTTGCGCTTGAATTACTCGAACGAGGTGATTCTGGCCGGGTGTTTTTTTACGACTGCATCGCGTGGCTAGAGACCGTTTGCTAGGTTTCCGCTGGCTTCAGTTAGTGCGATCACTGGCATAATGATTATGTAACTACTCATGTAAACGCTGTTAAATATACGCCTCCTGGCTTCCGTGAATACCTTCGCCTCGCGAATTTTCGGAGAACTCGATCGTTCAAGTGTAGAGGACACACAGAAACGCCTCTTCTGTACGACGTCCGTTGTTTGTTTTTTGGGCACATTGAGCTAATGGTGGGTTTAACGTCAACCCCGTTCTTTACGTCGTGTATTTACTTCACGTGCTTAAAGGTGGTTGACGACCTTGCGCGACAGATACGGAGCTGTTTCCGTGTTTCTGTTCGCTATAGGGTTCCCCGGATGTCGGATGGAAAGACGACGCATAAAAGCGTGACGAAATCAATTCATCTATTTCTTATTTGATCTAGTGCGCGAGCTCAACTGAACACGTAGTGCAGTCGCAACGGAAAAAGATTAGCACTAGTGACTGGTGGCCGGAGCCGCAAAATTGCGACACGTGGCGCTGTAGGTCACCGGTACGCCGATAGCGGGATTGCCAAGCACATTCCATTTTCCAAAGCAGGGGTGGCCGGCGGACGGCGGAAAGCAGCCCATCTTTCTGTTGGCCCATTCGAAAGGCGATATCTTAAAGAAGCGTTGTTCGTTGCTTATCGGCAGATGTGGCTATGCACGATTTCTTTTTTCTTTTCCCTTTTTCGCTGGAGTTGCGAGCAACCGTATCTTTATCGCAGTTGCCCCGAAAATGCTGTTTCTTGGAGTGCTTTCCGCCGGCCACCCCTGCTTTGGAAAATGGAATGCGCTTGGCACTCTCGATATCGGCGTGCTCGGGAAAACCAGCGCCGCGTGTCACAATCTTACCGCTCCGGCCACCGGTCACTTGTGTCAATCTTTTTCCGTTGCGACTGTTCGTTTTTTTCACCTCGTCAGACATGCGGGCGCTATCCAGCCTCATCATATCAGCCGCAACGTATGCGAGAGGCTCAATGTATGTATGTATGTATGTATGTATGTATGTATGTATGTATGTATGTATGTATGTATGTATGTATGTATGTATGTATGTATGTATGTATGTATGTATGTATGTATGTATGTATGTATGTATGTGCGGGACGTATGTACGTGCGCACTACATGTGTGTGCGTGTGTTCCGGCAGCAAATGGCTTACGAAGAATGTTTTTCGCGTTTATTTAGGTGCAGGCTACTGCTCATCAGGCGCCATTTCGGAGCCTTTGCTGACACATGTCCGATAGCACTCTGAGGGGTTATATATATGTATATATACACATAGTGTGCCTGCACGTATAACAGTGCCCACTGCGTCATTTTGCCGGAAGACTGTTCCTAGCCGTGCATGCCGAAGTCCCTCTTCTTTCTTTTGTTCCCTCTAGCTGCGTGTCTCGGCAATGGGGGTATGGCTGTACCTGATGTTGGCAGCTGCTGCCGGTGGAACGAGACGTGCAAGTCGTGATTCGGGAGCCGCTCTACTCTCCCGCCCGCCTCGCGTTCACGAACGGCTGCCCGAAAGATACGGGAGGACGAGGCGCTTTCGCGTGATCGTCTTGGCCGCTTGCGTCTCGCTGCTGCGAAGCGTGGCGCGAGGAGACTGCATGTAAGAAAGAGAAAATAGAGAGATAATCCCCCTGGGGCCTAGCCAACCGCCTATTCTCAGGTGCTTTCTTTTATTATTATTAGGGCGAAAGCCTTAGATGCGTCGTCAATTGCAAAAAGTGGACCGGCGTCGGCGTCAATAGCGAGCGATTCAAAAGAATCATCATTTGATGACGTCATACCACGTGACGTCACATGATGGCACACGATCACGACATCATCTGCCATCATATGCAATCGACTGAGAACAAAAAGAAGATGGCTTTAGCCTTCGAGTCGTCTTAGGCGAATGCACAAGGGACTGTGTGCGATTTTAATAGCACCCTGGGCTCCGGAGACTCCGAGCAGCCATCTGTCGAGAAAATAAGAAAAGCGGTGGCCAAGATGTACGTGGCCTCAGAGATTTCGGACCGTCGTCTGTCTGTCTGTGCTAGCCGAAAACCGGACAGCCGAAAACCAGACATCTCACTATGAAGTACGTATACAGAGACGGTGCTTGGCGACTAGGCTGTCTGCACGAGAGTTGCGTGTTGGGAAAGTTGATACAGGGTTATAAGCAAAGAAAGCCACTAAAACGTCGAAACAGGGGAAGAAACTATACTAAAAAAAGGAATACCACTAGTGGCGTGCGATGCTTGGGCACGTGGTCTCGACACGGTACTTTCTAACTGCTCGCCTTCGGAGTTGCTTGCTCAAGCTCCCAGCGAAAGTGTGCGTTGGCGCGCCTCGGCGGTTCCATGCAGTTCCACAGCGTATACGCGATCTCGTTCGGCTCGTAATCTTTGCCCGTAGCCCGCAGCAAATCAGGTGCAACTAAGTGACGTACGACCTACAGACACTGTACACGCGTACACACACACACACACACACACACACACACACACACAAGCGCGCGCGCACTGCGCAGTTGGGTTTCGTGCAAAGGTAGTACAGTACATACCGGCAGCACCGTGCTGGAGCGAATAACGCTCCCTGATGTGCTAGTGCAATCCGTGTCGTAATAGCCGCGCTGGGAGACTAGCGAGTGAACGCATCGAGCGTTGCATCGCGCTCCTTTTCGCCAGCTAACGGCGCCATCGACTTCGTACTGCATGCCGTGCTTCGCCTGCCGCGCTGTCCACGGCGTTCATTCGGACAGTGTGAGGGGGAGGCTACAGAGGCGCGCGCTTTTTCACGAACATGGCCGTTCGCAAGTGTTATTCCGATGACTCTTGTGTATACTTCGGCGATCTGAGTCGGCTGCGACGTACGCCGAGGCAGGGAGGGTAGAGCGGCCGAGAACTTCAAGAAGTATACAACGGAATCGTTCTCCGGCGAGGGACCGCCGCTCCAGGAAAAAAAAAAAAGAAAAGAAAAGAAAAATCGCGCTCACGATGCGATATTGGCCAAGATCGAAAGCAACTTACGCGTGTTTGTACGTACGCGTCCGTGTAGTATATTGTTGTTCTCGCTGTCTCGACGGGCGAAGACTGCGCAGCCAACGTTGCTGTGCTGCTTTGTTGTTCCGATGCTCGCTCCACGACGCGCGCCTCTATTGCAGAGCAAGGCCGCGCCTCTTACGCTCCCATGGCGTGCCCTACTTCGGCCACTCGTCGATTCGCTCCGCACGCCGCGATTGATGAGCATGTATAGTATAACACTTTCGGCGGACATTACTCCCCGACGCCTTCTTCTTCTTTGCCTGCCTTTCTTTTTTTCCGAGTCTTTTGCTTGATGAGACGACAGATGACACGTCTCGCCGCTGCCTTGCGCAATAAGGCATGCGCAACAGATTGTTCGCTGGGAATAATGAATAACTCGATGTAGCTGCGTTGCCAGGAAGGAAGGAACTGGATATATAGGAAAGGCAGGAATGATTTGTCCCGGGCTAGTTGGAATAGTTTGCTGTATTTTTGGATGCGCTTGAAAAACAAGGACACAAAGAGACACATGTACATAAACCACAAAGGAAAGCGCTTTCGTTTGTGGTTTATGCGCGCCCCTCTGTGTCCCTGTCTTTCAAGCGCGTCCAAAAATACAATAGGCAAGGCATGGACGTTAAACAGTCTAGGATAAACGGTATGCTATCTTACACTGGGGAAAGGGATGAGGGAGGTTGAAAGTTACAAGTAGAGAGAAAGAGACTGAGAAAAAGGTAGAGGCGGAGCACATACACACAGAGTCACACTCCACGCATAATATCACAACGTCGTCACAATATGTCACAATAAGTCACGATATCGCTATAACCGTCGGTGCAAGCATGTTGTCTTCAAGAATTTCAGAAATGACTTGGTTGCCTTCAACCTCGGTGACTCCTGAGGACAAGATTCTGGAATGGTTACTGCCGTCATTGCGTTGCCGGGGTTTCTTGACAAGGAGATGCGGGTACCGGAATGTCATTCGCAGTTGAATAAACTGCTAAGTTCGGCATCTTGTGCGTGCTTTGGCCTTCGTATGTATAGTTCCCTGAACTACTGAGGTTCGTGATTGTGTAATATGAACGACAGGTAGAACGTGTTTGTGCCTTGACTACAGAGCGTGTATGTGACACACGTGTCGTACAGCTGAAACCGACCGTGAGAACCGTTCACAGTTAACGAACGGCGACGAGCCGAGCTGTGGACGATATTACATGTGGGCGCCGCCGTCTTGGTCTATTAAACGAATGTTTTTTTTTTTTCATTTTTGTATATGGCGACGTGAATTAATAAGGTCATGAAGCGTCGAATGCGCCAAACGAACCGTTTTTATGCGTATTCGTTTAGTTCACTAACGTAACTAAACTCTTCCTTTAGTTGTTCAAGATATAAACAGCCCAATATGGCAGCACCGAAACCTCTCCGTGAAATAGTCTATAGATGGGAGGACGGAATGATTTGCGCAAAGGCGCGAAGCGAACACACAGGAAAATGCAGGTTTCGTATACACACATATACGGCGATCAGTCAGGTCACGTGCTGTTCTGAAAGGCGCTGTTTTGCACCATCGCTCGGGAGTTCACGGTAGAGCACTGCACGGGCCGGATTTTACGGCCCGGGCCCGCTTTATGAAGCCCGAGCCCAGCCCGCGTCCGTCGTTTCAAGCGCGGGCCCGGCCCGGGCTCGGGCGTACATGACCGAAACCAGCCCGAGCCCGGCCCGGGCCCGGGCGTACTTGACCGTACCCAGCCCGAGCCCGGCCCGGGCCCGTGCAGTGCTCTAGTTCACGGTGCTCCGTTCGCGCTTTCTTTTTTTTTTTTTTGTGCGCGCTGCAGGAACGCATGCCTCTTCCAAGGACAGAATGTCGATTATCTCTGCCTGGGCCGATCCCTCCGCGCTGCAAGAGATGTTCTCGATGTCACAAAATAGCGATCGTTATAAAGCTCTGTTAAACAAAAACACTCACGCAAACGAAATCAATGTTTCGCATCAGCCCTCGCTTTTAATGGAATGCCGCATAGCACCTTTCACCAGTGCCACCTTCACAATCGGCACGCACACACGGTAACGCACGGAAGCTGCTAGCGCCACTGCGGTTGCTCGCTCTAGAAGACTATAGACGCGGAAGATACGCGCCCCTTGGCGTGGGTGAGCGCGCCAACGCGGCGCGGCGCCTATCATCTCCTCGCGTGTCTTCACGCGCGCTCATATCCGCGTTGCTGCAACTCTTAAGCCGCCGCGCGGAAGAAACGTACGAGTACACTAGGTGTGTTCCGTGGCAGTACGCGATGCGAAGCACGTGAGACTTCTAACGCCTCTCTGGCGCGCTATATGCGCGTACCGGTCGTAAAACTGGCACCCCGGCCGGTGGGGTGTCTTCCCCCGCGAAGGTGGTTCGTGAGGAAAAGATACCGCGGCTCTCATACCTAAGCTTTATGCCTGCGAGCTTTGCCGCTGCTGCTGCAAGAAGTTTTGCAATACTATGCGTGTATGCATGCGCTGCGCGCAGCAGAGAGTTGCTTGCTTCTAGCACTCCGCGTCGAGCCGCGCTCGTATATTGTGCGCCAGCCACTCGGAGCGAGAGGATGGTCGGAGCTGGCTCGAGTCGTAAAAATTAGGAGTATGTAGAGGATATGGTGTACACTCTACACGGTAGTGGTTCTCACGGCGCACGCGCGCGTAGACGATGGGTCACGCCTTCGTGGCCGGCGCGCTGTCCTCGCGCGCCTTTATAGACGACGCTGTCTTGCCGGACAGGTATATTCTCTCATCCTCCTTGAAATGCAACTCGGTCTGCCCCCCTCGTGAGTGTTGCGAGGGCTCGAAGAAATCTTCGTTGCCAGCTGGGCGGTTCGAGTATGCTATAGCAAGTTTGGTTAAGGGAACGCTTTCGTACATGTGTGCTTTCAAATATCGTGCAGACTCTTGGCGAAAACACCCTTGAAACCTTTAGGAAATGCGAACATGTACTCAGAGTCGTCACGTGCGGAACGCACTCCCCTTCGGTTTCTTTACAGCGCAGCAAGCGTTGAGGTGTCATCGATATAGAGATAATTAAGTGCTGTACGTTACGCAAATTTCCCTGCCCACATATTCTTCTATAGGCTTTTTTTTTTCGTCCTCCCCTTTCCCTGCGGAATAGCAAGTGCGAATATCCGCTGGCTGATCATTCTATTTTATACAAAGAGCTCTGTCTCTCTCCCCAAATCAATATTCTCTGGAAGTCCTGCTACGATGATTGTGATTGTTATTACGATTATGATGACGATATTTCTATTCCGACACCACTAACTCACCATGTAGGATGCCACGAAGCGGGTGGTATTGCTGAAGGTATAACTGTGATAATAACAGAGGCGTATTATACTAAGTCAAATACGGTATAGCGTGTAATTGCGATTAGTCGGCCACGCTTTGACGCGACTACTATAACTAACACAATACCAGTAATACTTAGGTGCCGTGTTCAAGCGAAGGGTAACTTAAAATTTCTGTAAGCTTGGAGCTGCAGCACCTTCTCGGGCGAGACAGTGTTTGTGCGATGCACAGCACAAGAGCGCTGTTGGTGTTCTTGAGGAACACTCGACTTAACGAAAGTCTGTGCATGACTATTTTGTGTATATACGTGTGTTTGTGATTGGTACGTACTATTTGCGCGTATATGTGATAACTGTATATATCATAGTCATCACCCGACACCTGGAGTATACAAGTCAGGCCATAAACTAGGCTATAACGTCTCCAGGAATTGCATCAAAAATTATTATCGCTATCTATTTATAATAATGTTTTTGCAGATTCGCTCGGGCTAAGCATTGATCACGAATAGTCTCTCTTTCTCCTCTTCCATTTGTGGGCGCGAGGCATTTCTTACGCGAGAAGACACGATCGCGGACGCGCAAAGACCATCGCTGCCGCTTCCTCTTCAAAGAGGGGCTTCTTCGATGAGAGTTGTTTGACCATGCACGAAGTAATCGCGCGCCCGCGCTAACCGACGCGTACGTATGCAGCAGTGCGTTCCGCTCGTCTCCTCAAATGCGCTGAGTCAACATTCTTCGCGAGAGGTTACAGACGTCAGCGGCCAAAGCACCGCGGAAGTTGCGATGGCGGACGATATGCTGCTCTCTGTGTGACGTGCCAGCAGCCCTTATGGCTGGATGGAAGAACTCTCCTGCTCGACATGTTTGCCCTCCGATGTCACGGGCTTTAAAATTTTCTGCCTTGGAGGCCTCGCGCGCATGTTTGTGTTGACGATCGTCTCGTAAGAGTCGTCACTCATTGTCTCGGTCGCGTCGCAGAACAGACGTTTGAGTTGTCGTGAGCTCTTCACGGTGTGCAACGTTTAGAACGTAATCTGTCGTCACTGCAATGGCGTGCTGTCATCCGCTCGTTTTGTGTGTGCTTGGCGTATCGACAAATTGTCTTTGCCGACGTTCGCATTGTTCGCACCGTACTGACGCTCGAGGATAAGGGCATCCTGCCTCTGTGCGCGCGTGCCTCTTTGCACGTGTGTTTGTTTGTTTGGTGTGTGTGTGTGCGCGTGTGTACGTATGTAGGGCCGGCGCCATCGTGTGCTATATGTGAATTTGCGAATACAATTGCACGCGTGATATGCGTTGAACCTTATCGGATAGATGAGGTGAATCGAAGTAAATATTATTCGCCAGGCACCGGTAGCAAAATGCTTCGTATTCAGGTATGATTGCAGAGCTGTAGCTACGTTATTCAGAATTACTACTCTCCAGAACACCGGACTGAGTGACGCATTCCGACTGCGCGTTCGGTTGTCCTTTTCGTTTGTAGTCGGACATCGAAACTGGCCCAATAATTTCACGCAGCCTTCATAGACTATCCTCCTCTCTTGTTATTTCATACCTATACTCCTTTCGAAGTACTGGGTACATCTTAAGGAGATCATGGGTAACGTGCTAGCTCCAGCCAAGAAACTAGACGAAAAAGGTGCTAGTTTCCTGGCTATATCCAGTACTTTACGCAGGACATGGCTAAAAGTGTAGCTAGCTGGGGTCTCACTAGCATATGACCTCCCTGACTTTCGTCTCTCTCTTTCCAAAACAAAGGTCCGCGTTCACTCTCACGTTATCTTGACCAATATCCTGTCGTATAGCAAATATCCTGCAGTTACCTAACTTGTACATGTGCAAAGCTTACTTGTGGCATGCAAAGCTGTAAAGCCGTCACATCATAAGCCTACAGCTTTTCCTCACGGCAGCGAGCATTGCGTCTATACCGATTGCGCGCTAAGTTTGCTGGAAACGGGGTCAACGCCTCTTTCGGCGCTATACCAACACGTTTTAATACGCAGGAAAGGCATCGGGCGCGGGTGCCCGCAAAGGTTGGCACAAAACTACGTGCTTCGCGGCGCACGACTCACAACAGACGTCGGCGCTTTGCATGAAGGAAGGTGTCATGTTTGTCGATGAGCGTACGCTTTTTTTACGACGCCATATAAGTGCGAGGTTTACGTTCTGTACAGCTCGCGCCACACGGCATGGGCTGTTTGTGTATCTGTTTTCTTTTTTTTATGCGGTCTGCGCGCTTTAGCGGACGTCCCGCTTTCAATTACGGTTCACCGAAAGGCACCGTATATATATATATAGATCGAGCATCGCGTTTGAACTGAGTTGTGTACATGCGTCTTGGTGCTTTTGCAACCGTCAGGCAAGGACTGTGTATGCGCACGACCGTTCCCTGCCGGCTGTCGCAGTGCTCTGCAAGAAACCACTCTCTCTAATGAAGTTACCCCCCCTCCCCCTCGAAAGCTTTCTGCACCTATAGTGGTCTCGCATTTGACTGCCTCCAGCATCGTAGTCATTGCAAGCTTTCTGCACATCACCTGGTCTTGCAGTCCCTCCAGTATCGGCCCACCGTTGACCAAGCGACGATGTCCCGTCCGGATGAAGTCACAAAATTTTGACGGTCTGCGGCCTCGTGATGACGTCATACGGTGAATGTCATCGCGTGATAATTTTTGCATCACCCGTGTTGACGCCGACGACGGGTGATCTTGGCGTTTGACGAAGTCTTAAAAATTTGCCTCGGGTCTTCGGGTTGTCTTTGGAGACTTTCGCCGAGCGCGTCCACGCAGCACCTACATCAGCGCAATAAAGCGTCTGGTTGCAAAGACTCCGCGCAGCGCCCGCTTTCTGACGCAGACGTGGTGTGGCATGAGATTCGACCGCTTCGCGCGCACCCTGCAGACGTCGACGACGTCGCCTTCGTGGCGTTCATTTCTGGCGAAAGGATTGATCGCTTCTGTTCGAGGCGTTCCGATGTATGGGAGGACGAAAGGGGGGGGGGGGGGGGGAGGCTTTCGTTCTCACCGTTCCTCGGAATGGGACAACCCCTCCTTTTCTGCTTTCCTCCAGTCGTGTTCTGTTAGACTTGTAAGATTTTTTTTTCCTTTCTCTGTCTGTACCTCGGTTGCCTGGAGACCCAAGCACGCACACGTCGGCTATAATAACATTACGGTCTTGTTGCTACTATTCTTTCTGCGAAGCACGGTGCGGCATTCTAGTAAGCGCTCTCGCAAAAGAAAGTGAGGCGTCAAGACACAAACAAGAGAGACGAGAAACAGAGAAAACAAACACGGGCGCCTTGTGGTCTGTTTATCTTGAGCCCACATCGGCAAGCCTTATTTTTCTTTCTTTATTTCACTGTGCGTCTCTCCATTGCACGCCCACAAGCGGTCACTTAGCCCAAACGATTTTAAAGACATTATCAATGCCCGCATCGCTTTGTTGCCCTGCGACACTGACAGCACTTTCCTCCTTATTTCTTTCTTTCTTTCCTGAAGGCGAAAGCCTTAGATGCCTCATAACACGCGTAAGGTGACTGTCTGTGCCGGCTTCGGCGTCAACACGAGCGATGCAAAAATTATCGTTATATGATGACGTCACATAACGTGACGTCACGCAATTACCTACCTCATCATATGACATCGCCACTTGGTCAAAGGTCAGCCGATCCCGGAGGCCCTTCGAAACCACGCGAGGTACAGAAAGCCTCCAATGCCTCCGATCCGGGAGGCAGTTCAAAACCACAGTGGGTGCAGACAGTCGCCTGAGACGTATCGACTCAGACGAAGAGGAAGAAGATGTCTTTCGCCTTCCAGTCCTCTTAGGCAAATGCATGAGAGACCGTTTCATGTTTTACTTACCCTCTCTCTCTCTCTTTCTCGCTCTCCCTTAGGCTTCACGTAGCGCCCCTATGCGCTCATTGCGCGCTTTTCATTCCTCAAGCAGGTAGGCACGCGCCAAAAGGGAAGCCTGTTTATATACGAAGCCGCAGAAATTTATCAATTATTTCCCGCCTCGCGCGCGGAGCTGGTGCACGCAGCCGGCGGATCAAACACTCAGAAAGCCAGGACCAACACCGGTACAGGCCAACGGGCGGCGAGGAGATGGATAGATGTCTGGCATGCTTGCTTTCGTGGCTTGCCACGCATACGCCGTGCTCCGGCTATCGTGACTGTTTCTCTCCGGGAAACAACGACACGTCATAGACTATATAACAATAAAAAAGAAAAGAAAAATGAAGCAACCGAAACCTACGTTCCTTTGACGCCTCGCTCGCCCTGGTTTCCAAACCCTCCCCCGTTCACTTCGCTCTCCACGCACAGCGACTGCGTGAACTGTTTCCCATAGTTTCGATTTCGTGCTTTTATTTTGTAGCTGAGTTCGTTCGATCACACACGGCGTACGTGAGCGATCCAGATCGGTCCGCAGGAAACAAGGCCCGGTCGTGGCGAGCGTTTATTTTCGCGTATCACTGTTTACAAAAACACGCGTGCGTGTGATTCGTCGGCGCTTTTCAGCAAATTTGCGGTGCGCTGCATGCGCCAGAGCCGATCGGTCGCACGGAAGTTTAAGCAGGTGCGACCGTTTCGAGTCCCTTTCTTTTTTCTTTCGTTTCGCGGCTTCGTTTTGCGTTATGTGGCGAAACGGAAAGGGCGATCGCGTGTCTACGGATTCATCGAGCATGATTGCATTTGCGACTGTGCACCCGTGTGTTTGTCTATTATTGAAAGCGCAAAGAGGGTATAAGGTATCTCACCGACGATGTTCGGTGACGCACGAGGGTGGTGTTTTGATTGTCGCCAGATATTGATTCAAAGTGACAACGGTTAGAAGTCATTGCCCACACGTAAAGACGAGCGCAGAATCGATTCTTCCTGATGACGCAGCGTCCACAAGAACATAGGGGTGCGCAATGTCCTTCATTAGGTAGGGGTCACGTAAAGTGGAGGGGGAGGGGGCACATACCTCTCCCTACCCGCTTCATTTTGTCGAGTGCGGAAGAAAACGAGATTTGCAATGGATCCATACATGAAGATGAAGCGACGACATGCTTTTCACAACGGCCTGCCTTTTGGCCACCGGCTTGCCGGGGGTAAAAGTGGGAATTAAACAGTTCTTGGAATGCAAAATCAGTTCTCCTCCGCCGTAATTATCGTAAATAACCTGTAATGCGAAATGACTGGCTCCCGAGCAGTAAGAGAGGGTCGACGCTTCTTTAATCCACAATCATGGCGAACGGTCCGCCGCTCAGTCCTGTCACGAGCACCCTGAAAACTTCAGGTTTCTCCGCTTCCCTCGGGTGCCGCACGTTCCTGTTGCTCCGTTGCGGCTTATTTTTCAACAACCATAACCTTGCACATTTCAACAATGACGGGAAAAGTCCGACTGAGCAAAGGAAGGTGTAGTCTCTTATACATCAGTGATCGAAACTTCCAGCGTTATCGCTGGTGCTCGCGTAACCTCCCGAATTAAGTAGACTCCTCGCGTCCTGCGCGTAATCTTAACGGAACAATATGAAACCATCGCGAAGCTTCCCGTATACGTTGCGGCGCGGCTTGCGCCGAGCGGTGCTTAAACTTACTTTTTGTTAGTGGAACCCGATCACATCTAAATAAAGAAGTAAGGGCGCGTGTCAGTATAGGTTTGCGTGCTTAGCACGACACGTCCTTTGCATACCTTGACATGAGTAATGGCTGCAGTGGCAGGCTGAAGCACGAAGGGAAAAAGAAATGGACTGAAGCCACTTTCCAGTCAGTCCCCACGGCTCCTCGGGCCCTTCAGGCTAAGTACCCGCAGCGTCTGGGCGCTCGCCGTTCCCTTCATGTGCGGCCTCAAAGATCGTTCGAACGTCGCGCTGTTGCAATGGCGTCACGGTGATGGCGAGCCGTTCGGATGGCGTCATGGATGCGTGTGTATAGCGGCGCGGCTGGCGTTTTCTCGGATCATGGCGTGGCTCCGTGAAGAAGGGAAAACGGGGCGTGCAAGACCCGTGGAGGCTTGGTGCATGGCGAGCAGGCAAAGTAGCAGGCAAGCAAGCAAGCGCTCGTCTCACGTAGATATGGAGAAAATTGGCCATTGTTCGATCCGAGAAAAAACACGCCAGTGAGCAGCATGCAGCGGCAGCGTGTCGTCTCGCGTCGGACGCGTGTGCTGCTCTTGTTTTCTCGCAGGTGTGTGTCTTGATTGTTTTGCGTTCCTCTTCCTTATTGTTCGCTCGGTTATTATTTCGTCCCGCTCCCCCCCGCATCCGAACCTCGTTATTCTTTCAGTTCTCGCGAGAGCGAGAAAATGTGCAGTTGGACGTGGCGCTCTCGTTTCGAAAAGTATGCGCGCGCACTGTCCTCGCAACTGCGTGTGCGTGTTTGTTAGAAAAAAAATGGAGATGGGGAAGGGAAAGGGGTCTACTAGCCTTCCTTTGTTCTGTGTCTTAATCGTAGCAATCTTCGCGTCACCTATACGAAGTGAAGTGTCGTACATCGGACAGATTCTCAATCTGTTGACCAATAGACTAGAGTACAGGAGATTGAAGAGCATACAACAAGCATATCGCTGTGTGAGACGTATACTCACTGGCACGCTAGTTCATTCACTATCTACACGTACGGCTCTGCGAAAGGCCTTACTAAATTTTTGTCGGCAGTTCGAGATTCCGGCCTGAGTACTTCACGAACAAATGTTATTGTTTTGCCACTTGCGGATGGCACGCGTTCTTTCGTCGATTAGACTACGCAGGATTACTTATCGTTGCGATACTCCTGGGCAAATAGTATCCATCTTGATTCGTGGTTTGTAGCAATACCGAGCCGGCCCTTCCCACCACTTGGAATGTGAGAACTCCGAGCTTTCCCTCCTAATTTTATCAGCCGCATGCACCTGTCACATCCTTGCTGGTTAACTGATTAGATTTAAATTCGCTGATTGTTATATTCATCCTGTAGATGTTGACATGCCTACAACAGCCTCTACCTTTTATAGTCAAGTAGGAAGACCGGATTTCTGTTTCGCGTGTTCTCTTTATGGCGCGCGATAGTTAGGCAGGCAACGTGGACGTATCTCGTGGTTTCGTTTATGGAAGAAGCCATTTCCTCGTGGTTAAAAGAAGAAAACGTTCCCGCAGTTTTTTTTTTTTTTTAGCTACAACTGTGCGCGCTTCCTATATGGCTCAACACGTGGTAAGTTCTACGTACGCACGAGACAAGCGAGATATATATGAAGGCGTGAGAAAAGGCCGGCACCACGTGCGCGCACATAAACTCACACACACACCACAACGCCACACATCCCACTCCAGTTTATTTATGTTTTCTTTCCTCGTCTTCTCACGCGAATGCATATCATTTGTTACGCGAGCTGCTCCTACGAATACACCACTCGCTCCTTTGCTTTCTGCGTCGACCGGCTCTCAACAGCGCTGCGCTTCGTTGACGGTCATATACTGGGATAACGCACACTTTCGCGCACGCGCGCATGCTTCTTGCTTATACTGTCAGTCCTAGATACACCCTCCCCCGCCATCCATTGAAGTGTATGCAAGTTCTACGCATATATATACAAACCACGCGTGCGAGAGGCTTGGCTTGGATTTGCGCGCCACGAGGAAGGCGGTCGCCGGTGATTAAGGCTAAGCGCGGGCTCCCCCCGGAAGGAGGACCGTCCGCATCGCGTGGGAGGATGCGAGAAATACTGCCACGCTCTTTTCACTTCCTGTCCGGTCGTGTAGTAAACGCGCACGCGCAGCACTTCTCGGGTTTGTTCTCGTATGCGCGTGTATGTATGTGTGTATGTGCGTGTGGCGGAAATACTAGCTCCTTTCAGATCCTCCTCCCTCGTGGAGTCCTTTGCCCTGCTCGGTTATATCCTCCACCACGGGAACGTCTCAATGCGAAGCCCGTATATCGCGCTTGACATCGGACGTCATTGTTTGACGTGTCGTTAAGAGAGCTTGTACTGGACTTTACGCGTTTTTGTAGTCGTGCGATTGAGAACGCTGCCGTGAAACGAGGAGCGATGGGGAACTGTACATCTAAATGTCATTCTCTTCTTCTATGTGAAGAAGAAGAAGACGAAGGTGCGCAGTGTTTGAGGAACGAAACCCGGAAGCAGGAGAGCTGCACTTAAAAAAAGAAAAAAACTTTTTTTTTTTTCATTCGTTTGCGTAACGTTTAATTCTTCTGTTGCGTTTATCCTTCCTTACCTCCTGTGCAACCAATCTGTCTCCATCATGTAGAGCACCAAGTTAACACACGGACTGATGAAGAAGGCGACGTCACAAGGGTGTCTATTGGTTATGGTGCTTGACTGCTGACCCAAATTTAAAGGTCGTGGGATCGAATCACGGCTGCGGCGCCCGCATTTCCACGGAGGCGACATGCTAGAAGCCTGTGTGCTTAGATTTAGGTGCAAAGAACCAACCGGGGTGGACATTATCGGTGT
The DNA here is from genome assembly GCF_013339695.2 of Rhipicephalus sanguineus. Classification (NCBI taxonomy): domain Eukaryota; kingdom Metazoa; phylum Arthropoda; class Arachnida; order Ixodida; family Ixodidae; genus Rhipicephalus; species Rhipicephalus sanguineus. The sequence goes on from NC_051184.2 coordinate 24,254,467, forward strand.
CCTCCCCTACGGCGTCAATTGTTGTACGCAACTACTTGAAATTTATGTAGCTCTCATGACGATTTTATTTGTAAATTGTTTCAAGTTGATAGCTAGAGTTTATTGGTGCAATGGTGAGGACAGGACAAAGAGCGCGAACATGTCGTCAGGAATCTTTTAAGAATAAATGCAGGCTCGACCACCGCGGCGGGTCATGTCATATTCGCGGTATCCGTATGTTGCGTAGAAACAGTCGAAGCAAGCGTTGCCGAGGCCGGTGGTAGGTTTGGTAGTTCGTTCTGCCGGTTCGTTGCCAACGTGAATTAACTGCCTGGGGCACATGCCCGCGAGGGTTAATCTACAGTGAATGTGGCGTTGGCAGAGGTATCAAGAAGACAGTGCAGATAAAAATGAAGCTCATTATATGGCGTAATCGTTTCCCGGATGTTAAAAGAAAGATCAAGATTATCGGATGACGCGTGCAGAAAAAAAAATAACAAAAAAACACGACTGGTTCGAAGGCTCTTCCAGCTGCGTGCAACGGCTGTGCGAGCGCCGATGTATGAAAAGTAGGCGTCGCCTACGATCGCCATAGTTGCCATGCGAGCGTCGTTCTAATTAATTCAAGAGACCTGCCTATGGAAATGGTAGGCGCGTGTACCTCGCCCTTCTCGCAAGAATACCCCACCGCCTTTGGCGCCTCCGTCCCCTGCAATGTTCGCTGCATCCCAGTCTCTCTTTACTTTATTTTCCCTCGTAAATGAACCACACAAAGCTGCGGGTTTTCCACCATACAGTAGTGGTTGGTTAAGTACGACGGTCTTAGTTAATGACGCGCTAATTACAGCCCAAACACGCGCCATCGAATGTGCGCGATAAATTTCCCTGTCGGAGCGTGGGCGTACACTGCTTATCTAGTTCGGTGCAATACTTTGGGGAGTGACGCCTTAAGTATGGACGATTACGAAGAGGTCTAGCCGTACGCACGCATGCAGGTGCTACTATATATGTATACACTGATAGGCCGGCGGATAAAATCGAGTCGATTGGCACGGGCCTCGCAACGACTAGGTCAGGGATAGGTACGAAAGGTCTACTCACGTATACAAGCAGGTATCTGAACTGACAGACACGCAAGGGTATAGACTAACCCAGACTCGTACCGACAAGTGAGTTTTAGTGAGTCCTTGTGGGGTCAGGCCGAGTCTGATTTTGCTGAGTTTGACTCTGAGTGAGCCTGTCTGAGTCAGTTCCGCGAGTCTGATTGCGAGTGATACTGATGAGTCGGGTTTCTGGCCAATCTCAGCCAGAATTGAGCCAGATGGAGTCTGATTTCTGTGACTCTGTGTGCCTCACATTACGTGCGACAGTTTTTTTTTTCGACCTGTTCGCCTATACCGGGCGACGTTAGTAGAACAGGTAGCATTCATGCTGTTCTGCTTGTAAATCTGGTGAGATCCGAGTCTATTGTAAACGCAGAAACCTGGAGTTCTAGTGAAGGTAGGGGAATAAGCTCTTATAGCATTGAGTACAGTGCAGTTTTGAGAGAAGCATCATCTGGCGATGTCTGCCACTAGTACTGAGCACTCTACAGCCCGATCGCTTTGCACCGGTGGCCTGATTGGCGTGGCACATTAGACTGCACACCGTATTTCATAGTGCTTGCATGCCAGTGCTCGTCCCTTCTTCACGTTCTTATTTTTCCATCTATGCGTCCTTTGCGTGTCTGTAGGGCAACTCAAGAGGAGATCTCTCTCAAGGTCTCGCTTTGTACCCTCGAGTGAAGATAAGCGCAGGAGAGCTGCCGGACTTGTATGGTTACGTGAATGGTTGCTGTTCATAATCTTTTACACCTAGGCCTTGATGACAACTGAGGATGCGATCGAGCTGTCCCGTTGCCTTAATCGGATATCACGTTTTCTCCAATCACCTCTGCACAAGTAACCCTTGAGATCTTCCATCAGTGACATCATTGCAGCAAACTATTACGAGGCTCGCGTTGCGAGCAAGAACATCGAGATATATCGTGGCCCGATTGCGCTAAAGGTTGAGTGCGATCAACCGGGACGCGCGAGTGCGAGAGGGGGAGTTCGCGCGAACGAGCAAAGCGCGTGGGTTTTCGTAAGTATGTTCGTGTGCGTAACTATACACCGCGCCGCCATGGCGCGGCTTGTTGTTGCGGGGCCCCGTCCCTGGTAAGCCGAGGCCAGCCTTGGCCGGTGTGCGCGGGGAGATGGCCAGGCGCTCTCCTCGGGAGAGGCTCGGCCGCCCCTTATCGCGGAGTCCGATCTGCCTGGTCCGATGGCCGAAGCTTCGTCCGGCCTGCCGCTACCTTGCCTGGTACGTCGTCCGATGGAGAGAAGGCAACACGGTGAGAGCCTTATCCGTCCTTGGGGCCTGATTACTACCGCCGCTGCGGGCATGTGCTGTTGTGTGTGTTTGTGTCTGTGTGTTTGTGTGTGTGTGTGCAGTGAAGTGAAGGGGTGCCTTAATGAGCAGCAGCAGTGTGGGCACGTCTCCACCTCACCTGGGGCGGCGAGCTAGCCCTGCCACCGTTTGGATGCCCGCGAGGTGGCTGCTGCGCGAAGGGAGGACATCGCGTGCCGAACGCCTATCGGCTCAACTCAATGTGCCGATACTGGGTGCACCATGGTGTTATTCACATGCCACCGTCGCACAGAGCTACGCGCGCTTGTCTAGAGCTCCGTAGCGGCGCATTCCGGACCACGTAAACAGCGTCTACCTAGAACGCTTGGTTAGATGTAGCTCAAGTTTACGCACGCGCTGCCACCAATGGTGCCTGATTAGACGTGGGCTATCTGAAACAAGGCGTTGTCGGTAGACGTCGCCAGTGCAGACAATTGGGTTGAGCTCTGTAGCCAGCTCAAGGAAAACGTTGACACTTGACAACCTAGACTGCAGTTTTCAGTGACCGCAGTACATAACTTGCTGAATGTACTGATACCTGCTCCGCAGGGGCTCAGTATACGCTGTCACCGTAACACATAGATCTCTGAAAGTGCCGATACCTGGCGCACAAGGGTCCAGCCTACAGGCGCCGTCCTACCTATCCTGAAAACGCTTTCAACAACTTCTTCGCCCTCGAAACTCACTCTATATTGCTCGTTCTAATGCTTCGGATGTGCAGGCTAGTGATTCCGAAGGACTCGTTGCTTGCTGCTTGCTGTTTGTATTGGCTAAGTCGTTTTATAAGTGTATTCGTTGTCCCGGGTAAGACTGTAGGAGGATATACTCAATTTTCCGCGAAGCTTCTCAGAAATAGCAGTGTCCCGAGTGACCGGCCCAACATAACAGCGCTGGCCACACCACTTCTGACAGCGCTGGTTACAGCGTCTTTGTTCACAGAAGCAAACTAGAACGCACTACATGACTATGTGACATACAGGTTCTCTGAACAGGAACAAATGACTCAGAGAGGCTGGCCGACATTTCGATAGTCGGACCTATTTTGCCCAGTGTTCTGGACTGGAATGCCATATGACTGCCCATTGGAGAGATCGTGTCTCCCTGCCGTACGCCCTTCTTTATTGGGATTCTGTCGCTTTCTTTATGGAGGACTATAGTGGCTGTGGATCCGCCTATTCACCGCGTGTTTACAGGAGGTTTTCAGGGCCCTAGATTGGGAAGAATTATGGATAACAGTTAACGGAGAGTATCTCAGTAACCTGCGATTCGCTGATGACATTGCATTGATGAGTAACGCGGGAGACGAATTACAGCTCATGATTACTGAACTGGATACGGAAAGTAGAAGAGTAGGTCTGAAAATTAATATGCATAAAACTAAAGTAATGTGGAACAATCTTGGCAGAGAACAGCGCTTTGCGATAGGTGGCGAGACACTGGAAGTTGTAAAGGAGTACGTCTACTTAGGTCAGGTATAGTAACCACGGAGCCGAACCATGAGAGTGAAATAACTAGAAGAATAAGGATGGGAAGGGGCTCTTTCGGCAAGCATTATCAAATCATGAATGGTAGTCTACCACTATCTCTCAAGAGTAAGGTATATAACAGCTGCATCTTAACGGTACTTACCTACGGAGCAGAAACCTGGAGACTTACAGGGGGTTCAATTACAAAGAGGGTTCAACTTAAATTGAGGACGACCCAGCGAGCGATGGAAAGGAAAATGATAGGTGTAACCTTAAGAGACAGGAAGAGAGCAGAGTGGGTCAGGGAACAAACGGGCGTTAAGGATATCATAGTAGAAATAAAGAAGAAGAAATGGATATGGGCCGGGCACGTAGCACGTCGGCAGGATAACCGGTGGTCATTAAGGGTAACTGACTGGATTCCAAGAGATGGCAAACGCGTGAGGGGGAGACAGAAAATTAGGTGGGTAGATGAGATTAATACCCTAGTTACACGGGCACGCTAACCTCAGTTACGACGAACCTCAGTTAACCGGAGTAAACTACGGTTAGCGCCAACTGCAGTTGGTACGTGTTACACGCGAAAAGTTGTCCTTAGTTTGGGTCCGTGAAGCAGGTCACGTGACACTAAGCTTCGCGATTTAAAATATGAACGTTCAGCTGGTTTCTATAAAAATACTGACAAATACAATGTATTTCATTTAAAATAAATCCTTCCTCCTTGCATCCGCAGTCCCCAAGCGTATTCCATCAAGTGTTTTTACAATGTTTGGCTTAAGCAAGGGCTAGTCTCGCAACTATGGGCGAAGTCAACTTACGGTCGGTGCGAAAGCCAAGACAATCCGTTGCTGGATACGTTTGGTATCATCGTGTTTAGTGCGTGGTTTGTTTTGACGGACTGTTTCGCGTGTCAGTGCCTCTGTTCTTGAGAAAGGACAGTTTACTTGCTTTTGGGAAGACGTTTCGGCCTCCATTGGAGCCACGCTGCCTTCAACCACGAGTTTGTAGGTATAACGTGGCAGCAGAAAGCACAGGACCGGGTTGACTGGCGGAACATGGGAGAGGCCTTTGCCCTGCAGTGGGCGTAGACAGGCTGATGATGACGATGATGATGATGACTGCCCATACTTTGAAGTGTACGACTTGCCCTCCTGCTAACTTCAGTGAGCTAGATAGAAGGCCTTTCACTGAAAGCCATCTTATGATCGCCTTGGTAACAGGATGCGACGAGAACGCTACTGCATTTGCGGAAGTCTAAGACTATAGAGTTACTATATGTGAGGCAATGTCCTGCATATTGTCATGTGAAGCTCCTCCAGCCCCGTGAATCCTATCACCATGTCGTACCGCCCAGAGAATAGACGGAAGTGTCTAAGCATTTCTAAGGCGTAGACGCTGGAGTCAGCTGAATTTTTCAACAGTACGACCTACCGCTTCGTCCGGACTTGTCGCGGTGGTCTAGTTTTTATGGTGCTGGACTGCTGACCCGAAGATCGCGGGATCGAGTCCCGGTCGCGGCGGCCTCATTTCACTGGATGCAAGAAGTTAGAGGCCCTGTGTGCTTGGATTTAGGTGCACGTTAAAGAACTCCAGGTGGTCGAAATTTCCGCAGCCTTCCATACGGCGTCTCTCATAATCATATCGCGGTTTGGGGACGAAATATCCGAGCAATTATTATTAATACCGCTTCGTCCTGAAGAACATCCTCTTTGTTAACTTGGTGTCGGGTCAAGCCATTGCAGTTACAGACCCTTCTTGCCTCGTTGCACATAAAAAAGACGCTTAAAGAATATTCAATGAAAAAAACAACAAAAAAAAAACCAACAACACGAGAAGCAGAAGAAAACACAACAGGCAAGCGCTCTTCTGTTGTGTTTCCTTCTGGTCCTGGTCGTTTTTTGCGTTGAATATTCTTTTCGGATGTTACACCAAATCTCCCACATCAAGCTCCTCCTGCATATTGAGACGGCAGCGCTCACTTCCGCTACAGCAGCTGACGTCTCATTCTTCCTGCTCCACTCTGTCATTCTTCGTCACGGTGCTCCGCGTGTTGTGATTAGTGACCGAGGACGACAGTTTACAGCGGATGTTGTTGAAGAACTACTACGCCTTTGTGGGTCTGACTATCGGCACTCGTCCCCCTACCACCCTCAAACAAACGGCCTGACTGAGCGCACGAATCGCACCTTGACCAACATGCTTGCCATGTATGTGTCCAATGACCACAAGAATTGGGACTCTGTTTTGCCATTTGTTACGTACGCATACAACACGGCGAAGCACGAAGTCACCGGGTATGCGCCTTTCTTCTTGCTGTACGCTCGCCATCCCCAAAGCTTTATCGACACGATACTTCCCTGGTCTCCACACGAAGACTTCTCAGTAGCCCGGACTTTATGTCGCGCTGAAGAAGCTCGTCGACTGGCTCGCCTCAGGACTATTTCGTCACAAGACCGAGCCAAAACTCGCTATGACGCTCGACCACACGCCTGTCACATTTGCTCCTGGAGACTTTGTTTTGCTTTGGACGCCTGTGCGGAAAAAAGGATTCTGCACGAAGTTTTTGTGCAGGTATACCGGTCCATACGTCATATTGAGACGTTTGAGTGACGTCACGTTCGTCATCGCCAAAGTGTCTTCTGACAACCGGCGGTCACGTATAACCCAAGCAGTACATGTTGCCCGCCTGAAGCATTACCACCATCGGGCTACGTAACTCGCTCGGAGAGCTTCGTCTGCACCCGGGGAAATTGTCACGCTGCATGAGTTCGCTGGAGCCTAGAAGAAGAGGAGGCAGAAGGGCGCACGAGCAGCGATCAGTTGTGGGGCTGACCGTCCTGTCCCTTGCGCTGCACTAAGCATATCTCACTAGTCTCACCCTGTAAATAAATCCATACCATCGTTACAATATAAACACCGTCCGCTCTCTAATTCTTAAGTCAGATTTACTACAACTGCTTCTTTTTGTTTCGAAAAGCATAGTCGTGATCTAGCTGGCGTACGTTCGCGGGTCTCAAGAGGCCGCTGCGCCGACCACAGAAAGAACGGAGGCGATCCGACTTAGAATGGCAGGCACGCTTCGATACGCAACTGTCGACACACCTACAGACGCAGTGGCTGTTTGTAAACACGTCTGGCGGTGTACACAAACACACCCTGCGTACATGCCCTCGCAACCCCGGCCACTTTTCTCTCCTTCTCGCCACACACTTACAGCGGTACACGCCTCTGGCTTTTTGCTGCGGCGTGGACTGCCATAAACGCTTATCCGCCGCGTCGGAATCGAGCCGTCAAAACAAGACCATCTTAAAAGAGAGAGGCTGCGACCTGTCTTGGCTGTGGCTCTTTGGAAGTCCTCAGTCTTTCTCTCTCTCTCTTTCTGTATCTCTCTCGACGGCTGGGACTTTCTGCCGCCGCCCTGTACGCGACCATTTGGTCTACGCATTTCGTGTCCTCTGGCTTCCGGCGTCTGGCCTTTGGGTAGCCCGCAGTCTTTAGGCGACACTTCGGTAACGTAATTTGGAAAAAGACCGCCGATACTGTGGCGGCCCCTTTTTAACTCGTTCCATATTATTTAAGTGTGCGGCGCAACACTGTACTTGCGCAACCTTGAAGCGTGTAATCTGAAATAATATATCACACCTATCGCGATATACTCCGCCCTGCTGAGTTGCGCTCCGCAAAACAACTTTTCACACCACGCTCATGTTCTGAATCACGTGACAACGATCCGCAGAAAGCGGGCCAGTAATTTACAGAATATAAGCAACAAGTGTGAACAGGGGTGTCGAAATAATGACCCCCCCCCCTGACGCTCCCCCTCCCCTTATACCCCCTGATTTCAGGGCAAATTAAAATGATTCCTTGGAGGGGAAGGGGGGTGGCTGTCCTACAGCAGGTTCTTGCCGAGCGCTGTATACCTGTTCACACTCGCAGGCGTTTCCCTTCTGCGTTTCAGTACCCCTTCATCGCATCTTTAAGGTTGTTTATGCCAACCTCTGGCAACCTTGCCCTGCCGCTTGCGTGCGAAGGCGCCCCGGGGCTACAGTATAGAAGGGTGCGGTGCACCCTCCCCTCTCCATTCATCGGAGCATTGCACGCGTTACGTCGCTGCCCGCTAAAATAGCCGAGAATTCCGAGGTCCCGGGAATCTCGCTAAGCTTTTGTGTATCTTCACTTGTCTCTGCATGACGCGGACAGATTGCCCTGCCTACGTACGGCTCTATCCTGCGCCATCCTTCAGCGCGGCAATAATTAGCCAATAAGGGTACGCTGCTCAAGCCGACGGCGCGTCCAATAAGCGGCCGCTATGGGGAGGGACACCCCTAAATCAGGGGGCGCCTCATCAAGGGGTGCGCGCAAAAGGCAGGTAGCGGATGGCGCGTTCCTTCTCTGTCGCTTCTGGTGGAGAGCACGTATGTCCCTCGCGAATGCATGGGTTCTTTCACAACCTTGTTCCGCTGGTGCATGGTAGGGGCGAAAGGTAAATGTAAGGTAAGGTAATAATTACTTACACACGAGACGGCGTTGATGGCGGTGTCTTCTAATTCGTCCGCTAATTAAAACCCCTCTTCCTACTTCTTTCCCGAAGAGTGAGAGCAATTATTGGTCGCGCTTGTTACACGAAGTGGAACTGGGGCCATGCACCGCGCTGTTGTGTACTCCAATCTGTAGTCCATCAACATGCTGCTTTCAGCGCCATTACCGAACGTTGCCGACGACAGAGCGTGCAATTTCGGGCAGAACCGAGGTGTATATTTAAAAAGGGGTGCAAATTGCTGCACCCCGATACTCAGTTTGTGTGCCCGTTCTTGTCTTGCGTGTTTTTTTTGGTTTCTTTTTTTTTGCTATCCTGGAAACTAAGTCTTGAAATGGTATTTACCTCTGGCAAAATGAAGTTCGTCGACTTCCTCCTGAAGAGGTGGTGAGTCGATCCACACTCATCCCGCCTCCAGTAATTCTGTATTCTTTTTATTTGAAAAATTAACACTTTTTCTTCGAGGTAAATATTTGATAAAGAAATTTCACATAGTCGAGGCTAAAGCGGCGATCACTTCGGCGAACCCCCTTCGTCCAATCTGATAACGCCACGTGCTCCCAGAAATTGCACCGTCTCTGAAAGCTAATTGCCACCCTGCTCTGAAACCAACGCTTCTCTTGTAGCATGGTCCGCTGTGTACACAAGCGCCAGTTATTCGCCACTCACCGATTAGATGCCGCTTATCGGCAGCGCTGTATGAGGGATGAAGTTGTCGAACAAAATTGTTGAAAAGGCATTTTAAGAAAACAAAACAAAAAAGGAAACAAAAGAAGCGTCCTAGGTCGTGTGTGTCTATAAGTTTTTTTGTTTCTTTTTTACAAGATACAAGAAAAGTACACACTACCGCGCATGCGTCGGAGATGATTGCGAGGTTTCAAGATCATGTATGCCGATATAATAACGTTTGTTTGCGCGCTTCGACGTATTGAAGAGAGATTACACGGCGCATGTGTTAAGAAAAATTATACTCGCCTGGAGGGATGGGGGAGGGGCTGGTGCGTGTTCTCCGCGACCTGTCGCGTGAATACGGTGGATGGGTACGCCGTTTATCAATTGCATCTGTGAGAAAACGAGAACTTTCTGTTATCGTGGCTTTTAAAATCTTATCAGTACCGCCATCTGATTATTGTACGTGTATTAGGAGTACTGTCGAATGACTGTAACCTCCCGGGGTGATTTGTTGACGTGTGTTGATGTGGCACAAAAACTGTCCTTTGACTTAACAGCCGGCGTCGATCTTTCTGCACGTCTCTGGATCTCATCACTGTTAGCACTATTCTCATCATCATTCTCATAATAATTATCTTAACAAACGCGTGAATGCGGATATTGCTCTACTACGTAGCACCAAACAAACGTTGACTTCATAAGAATGGAAGCTTGAGCGAGTTGGTATGCGTTCATCTTTGTGGAACAGCGCTCACGAGACGACGACGAAGTAAAAGAAGGCACAGGACAGGCGCTGACTCGCAACTGTCCTGTGCCTTCTTTTACTTCGTCGTCGTCTCGTGAGCGCTGTTCCACAAAGATAAACGTTGACTTGCATACAAAATCGGCAAGCCCCCCCCCCCCCCCTCGCTCTTTAAGAAGATCGCCTGCTCCCCTTTTTATGCCCCTCAGAGAAAGGGAGAGGGAACGCAACTTCATTAGACGTAGTAAAAAACGTGACACAATAGTTCCCCGCCTACGTGCCCCCCCCCCCCCCCCCCCGCCCCCGGCCTTGTCAGTAAAAATATCCGCCGCACCTGCTGGCATATGAAGACTTCACACTCAAGAATGCAGCTTATAGCTATGCGAATACGGAATATACTACTGCGTCAACTTGTTTCGTTGTCAACGGCCACTTCTTTGTATTACACTATACCCTCCACTTCAATTACGCGAAGACAAAGTGTTATTGTGACGTTTGGAAATCGCCGTCGCGTGCTCCCGTCACCCTTGTGATTTACAGCCTCATTTATCCCCGCATCTGCCGACACATTGTTAGGCATCCTTTCTGCGTAAACAAAGCACAATGTACTCGTTACGCGGGGATAACGAAAATGCGAAAGCTATACGCCGTAGCTGCGGCTGCAGTCACGTTTTCCCATTGTTTGCTAACGCGTAACACTATCGACACCTCGCTATATAACTCGGCTCTCCCGTTGAGAGCGCGCACATTATCACCTGCCTCGCAATGTGCGGCCATGCGTACAGGATACGCTTGACAGGGCATCGTAGTTGCGAGGGTGACGGGACACGCGCAGGGGGTCCGGGCGCTGGCGGGCGCGCGCTATTTCACGCGTCCGGTGGCTGGGTATACGCGATCGCAGGCATCGATAAGCCGCCTCACCTGTCTTTTAATTTTTATTGATCGTCGATATCTACTTTTATGGTTGGCTTCTATGAGGTTTCGGCCTCGCTGCCACTGGGTTCCTTAGTAGTTAACTGAGCGGTTATCTGCGTTCCCCCTTTAACGGATGACAGCCCGCGTAGCAACGCATGCATGCTGGTTGCTGTTCTACGTCGAAATACAACGCGAAAGAAAAATACTGAATCAAGAAGAGGAGGGGGGGGGGGGGTGTTGGAAAAGAGGAGAAACTGGCGAATGAACGCGTTGTCGCAGGGAGTGGCTCGACGCATAAGACGTTACAGGCGGCGTTTATGTTACTATTACGGTGAAACCCTTAGATGCCTCATCAAACGGGAAAAGTTGCCGTCGGCGGCGGCGTTAGTCAACACGAGCGATGCAAAAAAAAAAAAAAAAAAAGAGCCATCATGTGATGAAGTCACCATATGACGTACATCATGACGTCACAGGTCGCATTAATTTCGTGACATCACATAACATCATAGGTTGGTCTGCGGTGAGCCGATCCCGGAGGCAGTTCAAAACCACGTTCGGTGCTGAAAAATGGGCGGAATCAATGCAATTGTCTAAGAAGAAAAATAAGAAGACTGCTGTCGCTTTCGAGTCGTCTTGGGCAAATGCATAAGGCACCGTGTGACTATGCGATTAATATCTGGGGCTTTACCTGCCAAAACCACGGTGTGATTATGAGGCACGCTGTTGTGGAGGGCTCCGGATATTTCGACCATCTGGTGTTCTTTAATGTGCACTGACATCGCACAGTACACTGGGCCTCTAGCATTTCGTCTCCATAGAAATTCGGAACGCCGCGGCCGGGATCGAACCCACGACCTTCTGGTCAGCAGCCGAGCTCCGTAACCACTGTTCCACCGAGGCGGACTTGACTATTGTTATTATAAGAAACATAATGGCTACAAGAAATTGAGACGCTATCATTACTGTGCCAATGCGCGCTTATCTTTCTTTCTTTCTTTCTTTCTTTCTTTCTTTCTTTCTTTCTTTCTTTCTTTCTTTCTTTCTTTAAAAGCGATATGACAAACACTGTACGACTAAAACAACGGGAACAAACTTGGTTTAATATTTAAGCGCGCGTATGTATGGGCAGTAAAGAGCTTCGGTTTATTGAGGCGACCCAGATTCCACTATTGGCTTTTTATCAATGCGAGCATCTGGACCGTAGGAATCTGACTACCGCGTTTCGCTAACCGCGTACTACAGAACCAGGCGCGCAGCAGATGACTGTTCCGTGATTCGAACACTCCACTTTCGTGACCCGCCGCATGGATACTCTCCACAAATCTAGGCGCCTCATTTGTGTTCTCAGATAAAACCTTACACTTCTTTCTTTCTCCTCCTTGTGTTCCGCAAATCGACAAGAACTGCTCTACCTGCTGTGCGCAAAATACTGAGTGATGTAGAGAGAGAGAGAGATAAATAAAGCCTCTTTGTAAATGTGTGTGTGTGTGTGTGTGTGTGTGTGTGGTGTGTGGTGTGTGTGTGTTGTGTGTGTGTGTGTGTGTGTGTGTGTGTGTGTGTGCATTCACGCGAGGCAGCAGTCCTATTTATTAAGCGCCCACAATTAGGCTCCTGAATAACTCTTTCGCGACGGCGTCCCAGGACATGCTTTTGGTGGCATGTTCAATTAAGTGGGCACCAGTTATAGACAAATGTTAGCCAAGGCTAGCTTGAAGAAATAAAGCAAAGAAAAGCAGAGAGGAGGAATGGCGATTGGGGGGGGGGGGGGGTGTTACTGGTGTTCGTGCGAGTGGGTACGTGACATGCCTGGTCGGTTCGTTGCTTCGTTCTTGTTCGGCCATCTGAAATCTTCATATGCCGGCGTGCATTTTTCTTTACTTTTTTCTCGAAAAAGCCCTCCACTCTGATCAAGCGCTCGCGGTTTGCATCGTGATGCTCTTTGGCGCACGTACGCACCGTACAAGAAACGTGTCAAAAGCGTTCGTTCGATGTTTCTCACCAGCGCGGCTGGTTCGGCCCCGCCGCCCGCCTCTCCCTAATCTCGGCTCTCCATCATCCGTATCCATCCACAAACGGCTTTGCTTGGCTTCGGAATGGCTTTGCTTTGGTCCCATTTGTTTCTCCGAAACACCCCCTCCCCGCTCAAACTCTCTCTCTGTACATCGACTTAAGCAAGCGCGCATTCTTCGCGAAGACCGCAATTATCTTTTCATGAGACGCTCGTGAAAGCACGCACGATAATGTTAACAAAGAACATAAGAAAGGATGAGAAAAAAAAAGGGGGGGGGGGCATTCCGAATGCACGGAACGGTTTCTTTTTGTTTGAGCGCCAACGGGCTGTCGAACAAAAATAATCACCGGGCTAGTTATGTATCGACTGCACCATTGGGAAGCGTTCCGATGCAATGAAAAAGATGGATTCAAATTGGTATTCAGAGGTTTCGCGTCTTGGTCGATGGGCTCAATGTATGTAGAGCGATATAACGTGTATATACTTTATGTACATTTAGAACGGCCTGGAAGGTCCATTCTTTCTTCGCACATAGCTACACGGTTTTGATCGTATATACTGAGTGTTCGGGCCTGCTCAAATCTTCGATGATTCAGAACGCCGGTCACGTTCTGTGCGCTCAGGGCAAAAAAAAAAAAAAAAAAAAAAGCTTCCTTGTCAAATTTTCGGCGCCACGTCGGCATGATTCTATAGACTTCTCGTTTAATCCTAACGATCTGTATTTTATTCTTGTAATCGAAAACACGAATGGTGCACGAGTTATGTCTGCGAACGTGAGCGAAACGACCCGGCACGTGATGAATGCATTTAACATCTCTCCGGTTTCCGGATTATTTTCTCTCTCTTTTTTGAACAATTTGTCTATACGGTGCATTAGCTCGCGTCTGCTGTAAGTACGCTATCGCGGGTACAGTGAAACCGTCCGGATGTTAGCCTAGCCTTCTTGCTTAATTTTCTTCGGGCCACAAACGGATATCTGCGTATCTGCGTTTTTTTTCCCTTTGTTTCTCCGTTCTCTGCGTTGGTGCACATAGCTATCAATGTGACTGAGCGTTTACCTTTTGTCGACTGCGTGCTATAACCACAAGACCACCGCGGTGGGTTAAGTGCCACTTTAGGCGGCAGTTGTCATCTTGTTCCCTCCCCATTTCCTCTGTGTCTTCGTGTTTTTTTGTGTATACAAACCAAATAATAATATAATAATAATAAAATAATAATAATAATAATAATAATAATAATAATAATAATAATAATAATAATAATAATAATAATGTCAATGACAACAAACTGTGTTACGAATTTAAATTGGTTAAAACTTCAAAAGTAGAAGGAGGTGTTTCACTGGCTCGAGGTCAATGATCTTCCGTGTAGTCGTGGAGAGACACAAAAAATAATAATAATAAACAAATGAACCGTAAGGGAGGAGGAGGGTAAATGTGCTCGAAACCATAGTTTAGGAAATGGGGGAAGGTTCTACGAGCAGCCTCCGAACTTGCTTCTTTACGTTCTCGCGCTAATTGTATTACTTATGCTGCTCCTTGTATTAATTGTAATACTTATGCTGCAGCAGTACACAAGCGCGACACTAGCATAGTACGTAGTTCATTTAAATATCCCTCGTCACCTCTATTGCAGAATAACAGCCAACTTTCAGCAAGGGAGCATGGTTACCGATCCCCCTCTTCCTACACGTTTTTTTTTTCTTCTTCTTCTTCTTTTTCGTGTTCCTTTGTTTCGTTATCCGTGCGCCTCTCGCTCCATCCTCGCTGCCGCCGGAGTCCTGTTGGGGTCGTCTCATTGTTCGACGGAGCGTGCGCTCAACACGCGTAGAGCACGCGATGCGCGTACAGCAAGGGCAAAATTGACGCGCGACGATTGCGTTCCGGAAAGAAAGATAAATAAGAAAGAACAGTTGATAGGAAAAACTGCAAAAAAAAAACAAATAAAAAAAGCTGGGAGGCGAGGCTCGCAAAGGAATAAGCAATCGTGGGACGCGCTCTGGAAGTAAAGTAGACGCTACAACACGCGACTTTTAGACAAAAGATAAAACATAATAAAGGAGCACAGAGGGCCGCACAGTGGGTTTGCGTCCGGCGGGAGTCGGTGATGATGAAGACACGTTTGGTAGAAAGACGAGAAGAAAAAAAAACGGAGAGCAGTTTTGTTCCGCAGCCGAAACGTCACCACCGCGGCGGCCGCGCAAACCAGGCGTGCACGCGTATAGTGAAACGACGTCGCGATGTCCGTCCACCTCGTTTCCGTTCCGTGGACCACGTGTACGCGCCGAGACTGTTAAGACGGGAGAGGCCCGACGGGAGAAAAACTATGCCGACCGAAACAGAGCGCAGACAGCCGGGGGGTGGAGAAGACAAAAGGAGAGCAGTTTCCTGTGGCCGAAACGTCGCGATCTCGAACGTAACCCGGCGGGCGTGCGGGCGCGCGCGTGGTGCGAAGCGACGGAAGCTGGGGGAGGCTGGCGGTTACGCCAGAACACCGCGCGCCTTCTTTCACTGCGTGAACCCTTCTCCGCCTCCTCGCTGTTCTCAAGCACGCGTTCCTCCTCTCTGAGCACGACTCGCGCCCGAAAGTCGTGATCGGTGGGAAGGAAGATTTCGGAAGCAGCGGCGGGGTAGCCAGGCGATGCGAGATAGCAATAGCTTCTCTTCCCAACGTTGCCGCTGCCGCAGTATACTTTCGCAGGGCCGCTGCCACGCTCGGGGCGGGTAGCTTCCCTCCAGAACTTCAAGGAGACGGCGGGGGCTGACTCACTCGCTCGTCGAGCCTGCTACCGTGCGCGGCTTAGTCGTGCTTCGGAAGCCCGACGGGCCGTTTGTTGCTCTCTGTATTTTCACCCTCTCGATCCGCACTCTCGAAAGGCACGATTTTCGAGGGAGCAAACTGCGCCGAAGTAGCGAGCGAAGAACAACGGGGGTAAGCGTGTGAATGGCTAATCTGTGCGCCGCCGGGGTGAGCTTCTGGCGCGCGCTGATCCCTCCCCGTAGTCGTGCCTGGATGCGATCTTTGTTACGGCCGCCAGCCTGCTTGCTTGCTTGCTACCGCTGCTTGCCTCGCGCACGATGCTTGCTCTCGAAGTGGGCGAGTAGAACGTCCGCAGAGCTTTTTCGAAAGAGAACGCCTGCCTTTCGTTGCGTGGTCAGCGCGCTTCTGTATAGCTACTGCGCTGCGCTCCTGTAGTGTGTACCCGCTGACGCTGCTGCCTCTTTAGCTTACATCCTTCACGCATCCGTGCTGCGCGGACACACGGAGCGATTGTTTGCGGCGCGCTCGCTGACCGCGAGCTTTCGATCCATTTTTTTTCTTAGTTTTTTTCTTCCCTTTGTAATTTTCGCTTTTATTTTTCCCTGATTACGATCTTATTTTCCTTCGTTTTAAAGCACACGTCAGTGCGGTGCTCACCTCTCTCCGAGTCCATCCCACATTGCGCGAGG
>NC_051184.2:24270764-24294489 GCF_013339695.2 Rhipicephalus sanguineus
GTCGAACTTCTTTGTTCTCTTATTCAGCTGCCAGCGCGTGTTGCGGTTAATTGTTCGTACACCTTCGGCAAGGGGGCGGAGTTAAGCCGTTGTGCTCTTCGAAGACGAGGTGCGGGTAACCCAACCTTAAATAAAACTACGACCGCCATGGTTTTATTAACGATTATCGGAACGCACCGGCTCGAATTTCGCTCTTACCGCGTTTAATCTACATTTTAGTCGGCAATAACCGTTTGTCCGCCGCGGTGCAGCGGTGGTTATGGTGTTCGGCTGCAGACCGGAAGGTCGCGGGTTCGATCCCGGCCGCTGCGGTCGCATTTCGATGGAGGCGAAATGCTAGAGGCCCGTGTACTGTGCGACATCAGTGCACGTTAAAGAACACCAGAAAGGCGAAACTTCCGGAGCCCTGCACTACGGCGTCTCTCATAATTATATCGTGGGTTTGGGACGTAAAACCCCAGATATTATTATTATTATTAGACGCCTCATCAAAGGCGAAAAGTAACCGTCGGCGGCGTCAACACTGAGTGACGCGAAAAATTATAATGTGAAGACGTCGTGATGACGTCACAGATCACCCAATTTCAGCCTTATTATGCCATCATCGTGACGTCATATGGTGAGATCATCACAGGAGAGTATCCATACAATCTACTGAGAAGAAAAGGGAGAAGAACAGCTTTCGCCTTCGAGTCGTCTTAGGTGAATGCGTAAGAGCCCGTGTGAGATTTTTTTTTTCCTTGAGGCACTTCTTTAAACGGAGATTAGGCCGTCTTTCTAGAGGAATGTTCTTGTATTTCGTTTCCGTTTCCTCGATTCGTGGATTCAACGCTTCGTTTGTCGTCATTGCGATTTTGTGTGAGTGTAGCTCCCATACATTTCCTTTTCTTCCTTTAACTACCATATCTCGTGCTTTCGTTCTTTCTTCTTTTGTTAGGTTCGTTTGGCAGAGTGGCAATTCGGGCACGTTGGTGTAGCATGCTCAGGACCATTCAATTACTCCGCAGTTACTTCGCAGTTGCAGTGTTATACGCTCCGCTTCTGATTACCGTGAACGACCACCGTTCTGCCAGTTAGCTCTGCCTAAGCACCGTCTCCGCCTACCGCCTCACAATGGTGGGCGTATAGTCGCCATTTCGAGCGCGGCTACGTTAGCTTTCTCGCGCCCGCGCGGCTAGTACGGATCGTTGACTTCGGCTCTTTGCTCGCTCTCCGACCATTTCCGGCCTGTCGAGCAGGGCCGGAAAACAAAGATTTCTTCATCATGCCACACGCTGACGCCACAGAGATGAAAAAGGAAGAAGAACAAGTGACGTCAGACCTCCCGCTTCCTCCCTCTCTTCAGATCCATTTCGCAGCAATCTCCAATTACCGTTGTCTTTGCTTGCGACAGCTGGCTCTATCACGTGTCTGTAAATGTCCATCGCACTCGCATGGCATATTCATCCATGTGCGAAAGCTGCAACTGTGTAGAGACTATTGAACATTTCTTGTGCCACTGTCCCTAATTTGACGAAGATTGCCGGACTCTCCAGTGTGCCTTGAATAGACTCGATGATCGGCCCTAATGAAGGAAAGATCTTAGGAGCCTGGTCGCGCAGCCCAGAAAGCCACACGAGCCCTCCTGCGGTACTTGAAAGCAACTTCATTGAGCGACCGCCTATGATACTCGGCACTGTGTGTGTGATGTGTCTATCCTTCTCTCTCTCTCTTTTACTCCCTTATTCTCCCTCCCCATGTGTAGGGTAGCAAACTGGACGCATAGTCTGGTTAACCTCCTTACCTTTCCTACATTCCTTCTCTCTCTCTCTCTCTGCGACTCTAATGCACTACCGGTTATCTACCCTACGCTTCACAAATTCAACACAAATGCTTTAATAAAAACTTGGAGGACGCTTGAGCTTCGCCTTCAAGAGTAGAACGTGAAAGCTTAATCGGGCCCCATGCGCATCGCCTTCTCAATTTCTAGCCTGGCTACGGTTCGGTGCATGCCTCAACCGTGCCGTAAGGAAACAAAAGACTGTGCGCGTAACATTGGTCGTTTGAAACTATCATAGAATGCCTACTGCAAGTGCAGTTAAGTGGCCACTACACCATAATTCTTCCCTCTGCGAATCAGCGAAGGGCCCACTACGCGTCCGTAAGGCAACAAGCAGCTACGCAGCTACGCATCTGCTTACTTTGTTGATGCTTTTGCAGCTGATGATGATTAAATATGTCTGAGCGCTTTGTAATGGGTGGGCCTCTGGAAATCTCTACCACCCGGTGTTCTTTAACGTGCGCGTAAAGCTAAGTACACGGGCCTCTAGCATTTTGCCTCCGCCGAGATGCGGCCGCCGCGGCCGGGATTCGATCCCGCGACCATCGGGTCAGCAGCCGAGTACCATAACGACAACACCACCGCTGCAGGTCAATTCAGTGCTTTATTTATCTGTCATTGAACTATGAAAGAAACGAGCGGTCACGTGAGGCTACTACGGTGAGTAGCTTGACTATAGATGACTGCCTGCTTAGAAAGACAGGCCTGACTTGCGCGACTCCATCTCATCTTCTTGATGTCGGTTATCCCCGTTTGCTCTCTAACAGATACCGTTGCCTTCCCATCTCTTCACGTTACGCCTATTCTTTTTTTTTTTTTGCCACATAGACTTGCCCTATTTATGCGGTACGAATAGACTTACGCCTATTCGTACCGCATAAATCGTTGCCTACGCAATATGCACATGTTTTCGCGCACGTGCCCACAAACACGTATACAGTCAACCCACACGCACGTACACAAATACGTGCGCGAACCTCGTACGAACATGCATGGCCCAAATGCAGGAAACGCATGCGCGCACACGCAGAGACACATAAAAGCACACTAGCTTCTTCGCGATATTACACGCACATCATCAACCATCACTGCCGGAGCGTCAACGCGGATGCTCCAGATTGTCGATCGGAGAGAGCCGCGCCGGGCTGAGCTGCGCCCGCCGTGTTCCTGCGAGAGAGCTGCTCGCTCTCGTACGGTGAGCTGCGGGCGACTTCGTGACTCCACGCGCGCAGGGCTGGCTCGCACTGCTGCTGAATCGGACCAGCCGTGGGAAAGAGACGCTTTACGACGACGGGCGACGCTCCTATATACGTGCCACTGCTTGCGTTGCAACCGGTCGCCCACGTGCACGCGAATACTGTAGCCGTGTGCGCTGTTGGGCAAGTCGGTACACAGAGGACAAGACGACGGATAACAACGCAGCGCACTTCCCCATGTATAACTTTTTTAAGTGTAGCACCTCTCCCTGCCACATCAATGTGTTCGGGACTCGCTTTAACAGTATGCACATTCATGCTCATTTCAGGAACGCACACACACCGTCTGCCTCGTAACTACACCCTCTTAATTTCGTTCGACGTAGCTTCAATCACACTAGTGAAAAATGATCAAACAGTTGGAAAGGATGTGGATGGAATGCTTTCGAGGGTCCGCTCCAAATTCGGTCGAGCTCGTTAACGCGGGCGCCGTTACGCCGCGTGACCATTGACGTCATTCCACAAGTAGAATCAATCAATCAATCAATCAATCAATCAATCAATCAATCAATCAATAAATAAATAAAATAAATATTATTTCGTCCATTTCACAATCATACAGAGGAGCGGCGAATAAAACCTCTCTTTCGAGAGCTTGACGAGCCGGCTGCCCCGATTACAAGGGTTCACGCGCAAGTACATATTACATGCCAATTAATAAAATAATAGATATGTCGAACCTGTTAATCATTGTTCTGGTCGTGTTTTCCAAAAAGCTTTTTTCATCTGTGTGGCTTACGCGTGACGTTATTAAGTGTGTACGTGTGTACCGGCGCTAGATGTACGCACGTAGTCACGAAGAGGTAGTGCGATTCCCAAACGATGTGCACATTGCAGTTGGTTCACGACGACGAACAACGACCGTCGACGTTATACGGCGATGGTCGTCGGCAGAGCACCTAGACGGGGGGACGCGCGCGCCGCTATCGCCGTATCCCATCGAATCGTGGGATACGGGGCGCACAGCGCGGCGAGGCCTCGTCGTGCGTAGAAGCTTTGGTTGTTGTTGGGTGGCAGTGGTGCGTTAGGAGCGCGAGCATTGCAAAATGTGTGTAACGACTCGAGGCCGCTTTCGCCTTCGGCATGGTGCGTACACGCGAGTGGTGTGCGTATAGAAGAGACGGTGAGAACCGACAACGCCGTCGGTGTGTTTGTGCTTCGGGGCGCACACGACGCTGGGGGCGGTGCTTAAGTACGAAGCGTGCAGTAGTTGGAAGCTTTACCGGCGGAAGCCTGCTGCTCTAGATGTACGAAGCGCTTGCAGAAGAGTCGTAAGTGTTTAGCGTGCGCGTGTCTCTCTACTCACTTCGGAGTGCTTCTTTTCGTTTGACGTTTCACAGGGAGAGAGGTGCGTAAGTTATGGTTGTAGAGGAGAGATCTGGGTGCTCTTGTTCGTGAGACAATAAGAGAGCCTTTTAATGTCATTTGTTTTTGTTTCTTAAGGACCACGTCTTCGTAGGTAGCTTCAACACACGTTCTGTAATGCGATGATGGGCATAGGCGTGCGCACAGGGGGGGGGGGGGGGGGCAGGGGGGCGCCCCCCCCTAATAACCTAAGAGGGGGGCGCAAAATCTGCCCCATACATTGACCCCCCTAGTCACCTAAGAGGGGGGGGGGGCAAATCTGCCTCGTACATTGACTTACAAGGGGGGGGGGGCGCTGCGATGAACCTTCTACCCCCCTAATGGTGAACCCTGCGCACGCCTATGATGATGGGCAACGGATGATGAATATAAGGGATGCGATGATGTATACACAACGTCCGATTTCTGGCGGAAAACGTAAGCCGATACCAAAGACGGCCCAGTCTAAGCGCCGAGCTGTACCAAGTCACGTGGCATGAACGGCCGTACTCACCTGCTTACTGCCAGCAATCTTCAGCGCTCGCTGATGTCGCCTAAATGACAACTAATGTTGGTATAGTGCTGGCTGAAGATAGCGAAATCATATCTAATGTTATGTTGTCTATTCGCTTTGATAGGATCAACACTGTCTCCTTTCAATCTGGATACAGTTTCCTAAATGTGTGGACCTTTTCTTCGTGGGCGGCGCCATATTGCGTAGCGGGTGGCGCCATCTCTGGAGCCCGGGAAACACCAACTCTGAAGGCATTACCTGCTATATTATTATTATTATTATTATTATTATTATTATTATTATTATTATTATTATTATTATTATTATTATTATTATTATTATTATTATTAAGGTGCTGTAAGTGTACCCTGTTATTACTATCACCGTTCGCGTTGTTACCTCCTAGGACAGGCCGCTTTTATCTCTAAAACAATACGGACCAGCTAACCAATCTCCCATGGCGCATATACCACCGGCATTCCCCTTTAACCAGGCGCCAATTACGGCCTAATCACGCGCTAAGCTAACGCCTCATAAAGGTAATCCTGATAGTAATCTTCCGACACATTTCGCAAGCGCCACAACCCCGCATTTTAACAAACTGTCGGGGAGATCGCTGGCCAGCGTGTCCGCGATAAAAAGTAATCCCTAATTACTCCCCGGAATCACCTTACACGGCACAGTTGCTCAACCGCCATTAGGAACACCGCACCCGTCCTTAATTCTGGCCAGCCTGTGCAGGCGTCCTATAATTTGAACGTGACCGCGCTCGGGCTCTTTGTTTTCTTCGACTTGATTTTTGTTTTCACGCACCTCGACAAAGGAATAGCACAGCGTGCCGTTATGTAGTACAACGGAGGCAGCGTTGTGGGGTGTGATGTCCGCGTCATGAATATTAACAACGAGCTTCATTATCCGGGCCCTTCCGCTCGCCTCACACGTGATGAAGCGGAGGAGACTTGATTTTTTTTTTTTTGCTTCTCAGCACTCAGCGTGTACAACAGGAGCATGACAATTAACTTTATATTCTATTACTTCTCATTTCTGAAACGCCGACGCTCTCACCCTTGTGATGCCATTCGATGTTTTTTTTTCTCCTTTTTTCTTCTTTCTTTTTTTGCTCGCTCGCATGTATACCTTGCGGGAGGGACGGCGAAAACAATGTGTAAATTACTTTCGGTTGATCATGAGTCCTTTGAAAACATTACCTTCGCGGTGGTGGGTCGATCATAATAGGAGAGAGTGATACACCTTGCGGGAGGCTTTTCATTTCACCCCGATCGAAATATGACCACTGCGACCGGGAATCGAACTCGCGTCGTCGTGCCTATAGCAGCGCAACGCAACACCTTATGACCTGTATATCAGAGTTCTCAGACTCACCTCAGCTGCCGGGACGCAGTCGCAAAATTGAGACTCACGCAAAGGCCGGGACAGTGAAGCAGATCGGAGATGGGTGGATGAGTTTGAACAAATGATGTCAGCTAACGTTGCCATTCGAAAAGAAGGCATATATTTCCGATATCTCATGTATGGGTGATTTCTGAAGGGGACTTGACGGTCGTGATTCGAGGAACACATCGATACTGATATCGAAAATGACTGCAATCTGGCCACGGATTCTCAAATACGAAGCTTTTGTTCCATGGTTATGCGTTAACACATGGAGACCGCGTGGGGTGGCTCACGAAAGAGATACTTGAGACCGGTCGCGTCTGTGTAGCTCATAAAAATACTTATTAAACGAAAAAAAAGTGGAATGAAGACAGTCGTGTGCGGGCCGGGCCGTAAGCTAGAGGTCCGCGGGCCGCGTGTGTGAGACCCCTGCTCTATATCAAACTATCATGGCGGGTATATGACGTTAGTTCTCTTTCGGGAAGATGCCTACTTTGCTTGACAGCGATGACCTTCGACCTTCACTGTAGACCTGTCGATCGCTTCCTGTTACGTTCGTCAAAAGAACGGGAAGAAGGAGAGAGAGAAAAGGAGAAGAAGAATAACAAAATAGGGCAGATAAGGTTGCGTAACGGCGTAAGACATGTCGTCACGATCATCCGGGCGTTTCGTGCTGATTATTGCTGCCGGCAGGGCAGAAATGGGGCGGACAGGAAGGACGCTTAAGAATGTAGGAAGTCGATTTCGGAAGCAGTACGGCACTGCGGCGACCGGAAGAGGCGGATGCGAATCCAAGGCCTCGGGGATACGCGTCGCGTGAGCGCCGAGGGCCCGTTCTTCTCAGGCCGCAGGCTCTCGCGAGTGATTTGGTGCTAGCGAAGGCTTTGGTGGTGACGTTGGTTTCTCTCGTTGAAACGAAACCGCTCAAAATTTAGCAGCATGGTGATGGGACGCTCAGGCGCATATAGCACTCCGTGAGTCAGTTTCCTAGTGATACTAAGAGAAATTTCTCATTTATCTATAACACAGAGAGGCGTGGATGGGGCGAGTTTCCTAAAACGCGAACCACGCAACAGGCTATGGAAAAACAGACGAGAACCGCGGGAACATTGCTCCGAAGCGCGGCATCGTCGCGAAACGGATAGAGATGGACAAAAATAGAAAAACGACGTGACGTTTGTTCTTCGGCAAAGGCGCGTGTAAGCGTCGTGGCGCGAAACGCGCGTCAGGAAGAGATAGAGAGAAAAAAAAAAAGAAAGATGGACGATGTTCCGAGAGCGAGGCGTATTTGCTCTGCGCGCATGCCAACCGCAATTTCGGGATGACCGATGCCCGCGCCATCCCCTTGCGCGCGCGCACGCACACACCGCAAACACATACGCATATACATGCGCACGCACCCTCAACACGTACCCACACGTGTGTTACACCGAGGAAAGCAATCCATACGGACCCCTCCTTCGCAACTGGAACTACGCGGAAGAGCAGCGTCCACGCAAGCTCGACGAATATGTGCGAGCACGGGTGCGTACAAGGCCTCCCTCGGATACATCGCTGCAGCTTGCTCTCTTTTTTTTTTTGCCCGCCAGTCGACGTTCTGGCATGACTGCGTGCCTTACGTGCATGTAATGGGAGTGCTGCTTGCTGCCCATGAAGGGAGGGCTGCTGCGTGCTGGCGTGTGGTCATTTGAGAATTAGTTTGTCGGAGGCTGGAGCAGGGAGCGCTTAAATTGGCATGGGAAAACGCGGGCTTGGCGCGACCCATACCCACAGGCGCGCGGGCGTTCGCCCGTTTGTGGCGGGAACTCCGGGAAGGCACGCGTTGCGAGGGCAGTCTGTAGCACTATCCTACTCCATGACGCGCTGGACAGAAAGTGAGAGAGACATTTAGGTACGTCTAGACCTGCAACACTATTGTATCGCAGGTCCACGCGCTGGAAAAGTGGACACGTCAGCGTTTTCACTCATTTCGATGAATTTTCTATGGACAGTATGTTTATGTCTTGAGATTGAGCTGAAAGTCAGCCGGCGAACGGTTGCCACCCTATCGGCTACTCAACGTAGGAGTAGGTGAAAGGCTATACTCTTGCGCGGACAGTGCGCGTGGTTTGTTGTTCTACCCCACTATGAATGCGACCGCCGGATGATATTGATAATGATGACGATGATGATGACGACGATGATATGTCATGCACCTCGTTTGTCCCCGCTCTGTCAAGTGACAGAGGCTGCTGACCCTCCGCTGCTGGTCAAGGTGATTAGGTTTGCGTGAACATCAGGGTGTTCTGCTTCAATAGGACGGGCTATGATGTTCAGCGAAACATGTTTACCATGAAGAAAACCTCCATTGAGATGTCCTTTTGAGAGAATGACTGATTTTCTCTGTCTTCTTGATGTCCATGTGCAGTAACGCGCTCTTACTTCAAGTACTTCTGAGTTTACGAGTCCTGAAGCTCAAAATTTGTAGAACTGAAAGATAGTACACATAGCATGGTGCGAGCCAATTACTGAAGGCGAAAAAATCTGCGCACCTCATCAGAGGCAAGTCGTTTGTTGGTCAGGCTGTGCCCACGTGATCTCTCGCTCAACCACGGTGCACGCAGTCGTGGGTAAAAGCGGTAGCTAAAGGCGCACCGGCCGAGTGGCCGTGACTAGCGTTTTCGATGAGTGTCGTTTCCCTGCGCGGGCTATATACGCGGCTGTCGACAAGGCGCGGTTAATAGGCGCCCGAGGATTGGGCCGCCCATGCAGTGGTATACAGCGCTCCCGGCGGACGCAACGCATCGCTGCCGCTCGAGTACAACCCTGGGCGGCAAGCACGGTTGCGCGACTTGTGTATTCCTCGCGCGAAGCCCAGAAGGATCGCCTGTCCCTATCTCAGCGCCGCGCCGCGCCATGCCTAGCGAGCCGAACCGCTCCGGCAAAAAACGCTCGGGATCGCCCACGGTCGGCGTTCGCTGAAGCGGAGAAATTTGGCGACCGACGAAAGCGAGAGGAAGAGGAAAAGATGGGAGAGGCCTTTCTACTGCAATCCTTGAAACTGGCCTCGGATTCGGCGGGTAGTTGTGTGCAGCGCGCAGTACGGTGGAGGGACCCGTTCCCTGTTACGGGAGAAATGCGGCGAGAGCGCCGTCGTTCGTCGGGCTCTCTGTCGATTATATATATATATATATATATATCTATATATTAATATATATATATATATATAATATATATATAATATAATGTCGACTAGCATTTACGGAATTAAAGACATGGTTTAAGCGGTTGGCATAGGCGCTCCTACAATAATAACGATATATATATATATATATATATTGGATGGACGGACGGACGGACGAACTAATATCCACCCGAACTGTGCGAGAAGTGAAAGGGAGGTGCAGAATGCTGGAGGGATCATGCAAGAAAATATGCGCGTTCGCCTATTTCGCCAACCTCTCTTTTTCTCCTTGCATCGAGTGCTGCACGCAACAGTTCTGTTCGGAGACATATACGCAACCAGTTTCGGTCTGCGTCCAGTTTTTGGGTGCAGCTTTTTCTCGCGCTTTCTGGTCGTTCTAATGGCGCGTTCGCTTCACAGGATTCTCGGATGTCTCCATGTTCGTTCGCGCCACTGCCGTTCATAGCGAGAGGGGCTTGATATCGTGCGACTGCAAGATACCGAAGGGGGAGTGGAGGGTGCGTTCACACTGCTAATTGGGGGCGGCGGGCCGCGACGAAAAAAAAAAAACAAAAGAAAGAGGGTGTTCTCGGAACTCGCGACAAGAAAGAGAACTTGTTTGACTGAGTTGCCTCTTTGCTCTGTTGCTCGACTCCATGTCCTTCTCTCCTAAACTTAAGGCTCGTCCACACCTGCGACCAACACTGGTCGCGCGGTCAAATTAGTCGCAAACGGCCGCTTTCGTCGCAAAGCGACTACGTTGGCCGAGTCGCTCGCGCGAAGTCACGAACCTTTGAGCCAATCATATGCGCAGGAACAGGGCGTCAGCTTATCTTCCGGGGCAATTAATAGCAATGTGCGAAGATGTGAATTCTGTACGTCAATGGGTAAAGTCGCACGTAAGTGTGAACGTCGGCCGCGTAGAGTCACTTTTAGGTCGCCTGCTGCAAATGGTCGCATGGCCGGTGCCCGTCGCAGGTGTGAATGAGTTTTTACGCATTGTCTTCTTGCATGGGGATCGGGTCGTCGAATGATCACGCGGCGACAACGGCTCATCGAGAGGACCCAACATTTTACAGATTCTACGCATTGTGTTTGGCGCGCGATAGCCTAAGTTGCATTATATGCCATTAGAGCCAATAAACAAACAATTACCGTGGGAGCTTACGCATGTTTTGCACGCCTGTGTGAGTCGAGCGCGCGCTGTAAGGAGTGGGGTTCGGCGGGTCTCGTTACGGTAGCTGGCTCCCGCCGTCCGTCCCCATAGCCGAAGGTTCCCAGTGAGGAGGCGCGTTCTTTCAAGAAGGAACGTAGATTTATTTACATGGTTAAGAGATAGGAGTGAAAAGAGAGCAGAGAACAACAAGCCAAAAAGGGGTCTCCGAATTCCGACGTCCTTTTTCTGGGAAATCCGTCCACGGCGACCTGCTCGCTCGCTCGGCATAGGCTCCTCCAGGAAGAACTGGCGTTCCTGCCTCCGTCTAAGCGCCGATACGGGGGGAGAAGACAGCATTCCGGTAGACAGCTGTACGCTCAATGGCGTCTGCCTCGATGAATTTTCAGGCCAAACATAACAGCGCTTAGGATCGCGAGAAAAGTCCAGGCTGATTTCATATCGAAGCCGCGAGCGTTGTATTAGCGAGGTCTCTAAAGCACGTCGCGAATTACAGTCGGATTACCCACGTCCATGTAGAGACATATGACACGAAACTACGAATATCAAAACGAGATCACTTGTTTGTCGATGATCCGTACCTCGCGTCGTTTTACTACGCCTATTCGAAGCGGAACGTGTAGGCGTTGTCAGCTAACGCGTGAGTTGTCAACTCGTTCCGGAAAACGTAAAAGTTTGACAACCAGCAGATAAAATGATGATCAAGTTTTCCGTCTTTTCTCATTGGTTGTACCTTGCTCGGAATTTGAAATGTGTAGAATGTAATAGAAGGTGAAAGTAAGGAGCACGCCTGCTTCTATATTGCACAGGTACGATACTGTGCAGCACACACAAACACAACACTGATGTCCGTTCCGTGCTTTAGAAGAGTTCAAGTTTCTTCAGAGCGTAATCGTTATTTTTGCAAGAAAAACTCGCGCACCGTTTTGTCAGGCCCTCCGGGATTTCATCGTCGGTCTGATATTTCACGCACGCGGCGCATGGTTGGTTAATTAAGCGAGCGTGGCGTCCGAAGAGCTTTTCTTCGATAACGATACGCAAATAGTGCGACCATTACCTTCGCATGCTGCCCCGGCCTAAGACCTATTTTAGCCTTCTTCAATCCTTTATCCTTTTATCTTTCTTCCTAGTTCTGTCTCTCTTTTCTTCCTTGTCTTGCAATCTCTCTCTCACCCATTTCGCAACTGCAACGCTTCTTAGCCCTCCCCCTCTTAACCTCATCTGAATTTCTCTGGGCCACCAAAGCGGCGAGGCGGTGAGGAATGGGCCCCTATCGGGAGCTCTTGGGGCAAGCGATTAATCATCGCTGCGGGGCACTCTCCGGGGTCTTTGCGCGCCTGCGAGTTTTGTATTTGTAAACGTTCCGATAACGTACGGCGCTTTGCTCTCCCCCTCTCTCCACCCTCTCTGTATGCCTCCCACCTTCGTCGCGCAGGCCTGCCTTCTCAATTCTAATTGGTTCCACGGCAGAGAAAAAAGAAGCAAAAGCCTCTCGGCAAATGCGCCTGCGATGCCGCTGTAGATAGGGCGCGCAGCTCTTGCTTGCTGTGCGTGCGTGCGTGTGTGTGTGTGTGTGTGTGCGTGCGTGTGTATGTGTGCGTGCGTGCGTGCGTGTGCACGTAAAGATGGCATATAATATCGCTCGTGCGCCATATTCCTTCTGGATCGCCGAGATCTTCGTCTTCGTTGTAGTCAGTCTGAGGCATGCAGAGTCGGCATGCCTCAGACTGACTGTTGTCTTCTGCGCGTTGCCAGAGACTGATTGGAAATGACGAGAGATGGGCGAGGGTGTCGTGACCTCGTGACGCATTCGAGGCTTTTGAGAGCGGTCACGTGAGTAGGCGGCGATGACATTGCGGAGGTCTCCGTATGAACTGAGGACATGGACCACTGCCGTTGGCATCTTGCTGATCTGATGTTGTTTATTTTCCAACCTACCTTGTGACAGAGCACCAACAACACCCGTGATAAGCGAGTATACGCAATAGATCAACGTATACTTGTGCTGCACCTTAAGGAGAGATTCCTTTGACGATTGAGAGCTTGGCGCCGAGCCGATAACAGGCTGCATGACCGCTGCCTTCTTCTCGTCTGGACTTACTGCATCTCTCCAGCTGAACTGATTCATACTGGACACTTCTGCCAAGTTCTCGCTACGATGCAACGTGTAAAAGATCTACATTGACTTTCAGCCACGGTATTGTGTCTCTGAATTCGAGTTAAGGGAAAGGGTGAATGTTAAGAGGAAAATGGAAGCGATACATAAAGCCCCAGGGATGCACTGCGCTCGGGGGTCGTACGCAGCAGGCTATATAAACCGTAACTAACGACACCAGCGAAGGGTGTGGCCATGAGCCCACAATCTGCACCGTATTATAATGTTCACAATAAACAGTTAACTTCTTCTTGGTACTTACATTGAAGCCCTTGAAAAACCGCTAATAAGGTGGCAGAACCAGAAAGACGTCATTTCAACAGTGTTCTCATGTTCAGTCGCAGCTTAGTGCGGTGATGTGCGCAGGACATCGCACAGTACATTGAGGCAGTTGGACTGGCAGACTGACGGCCTTAACGATATTACTTGGTCTGGAAGAAAAAAAAATACAAGAACACGAATAGACCGCAAATCAAAGGAGGGAAGGAGTAGAGACTAGCAACAAGGTATTTCAGTATCCTACGTTGCTGTACATTCTTGATGACGTGCATGAAGGTTGTATGAAAACACAGACGCAAAAAAAAAAAAGGCGTGTAGACTAGTAATGCGCACCACTCGTCGTTACCTTCGTCTTCTCTATGCTTTTCGCAGAGTGGCCTCCGCGATTAGCTACGGCAGCGCGCCGGCGTGCTGCCGGAGCTAATCGCGGAGGCCACGTTTCCAGTGACGTGCTACCGCATAAGCAACTCTCTGTATTTTTCTGAATAAATGCTTTTACCACCACAATAAGCAAACATGAGGAGTCACCAACTAGCCCCTTTCAAGACAACTTGTACATGGCTGTAGCTTGCACAGAGTCGCCAGCTTTACAGTAGTTCGCAAGTGTGCATCTTGTTGTGTACCTGTTCGATGCGATAGTTTGCTCACCGTGGCAGCTGAAAGGTGCTGTGCTGATCGCGATGACGTGGGTGCGATTGCCGGCCTTGGCGGCCGCATTTCGATTGGGGCATAATGCAAGAACACCCGTGTACTTAGATTTAAGTGCACCCTAAAAGAACTCCAGGTGGTGAAAATTAATGCGGAGTCCGCCATGGCAGCGTGCCTCGTAATCATACCGTGCTTTCGCAGGTAAACCACACATTGATCGAAAACATCTTTATTTATAAAGAATCTTGGAACGTGTGGGTGGACTGTTTAGTCCCTAGAAGTGTTAAACAACGATTGCTTGAACTCAAGAATTGCAGCAATTAAGTGTTTCTTAATTTTTCATCATTCTTGCGTTCAAGAATAGTCGGACTACAATAACTCGTCTTCGTAAACACTCCGGAGCAATATAAGTGAAAAAAACACACACACACACACGACAGAAACGAATGAAAATACTATGCCGGCACTGTTCGTAGTATAACGGCCAGGTAATCCTGATGTCATTAACGAAGGCGACCGATCATAGTTTGCGCCGAGTGTCGACCGCGTTATCGCTTGGTACCTAAATGCGTTGGTTAGTGTCGTATTAGTAATTCTAACTACAACAGATGCCTTAGAAGCGGCTGCAAATTACATTCCTTAAGCTACCGCGCGTTAGCGCACGCAGATTGCTTTTTTTCGTTCGCATGTGCATTGCGCAGTCGTTTTTCATCTCTGTCATCTTGCACGCCCTCAACTACCCCTTCTCCGCCTTTTATCTATCTACTTTTAGCAGCACCATCTTCTTTACTCGACTTTGACAGCCCATGCTCGTGCAAAGTGGGAGTTAAACGCCTGACACCCACCCACTGATTTCACTGGAAAAAAAGAAAAGAAACCTGGAGTCATCGCGTTGCACGGAGAGGACGGCCTGCGCTATTTCGCATCCGACGCGCGAGTGATTGAGGCGAAAGCCTTAGGTGACTCGTTAAACGCCAAAAAGGGACCGTTGGTGGAATAGCCGTGGATACGGTGTGATGCAAATAATCATCGTGTGATGACGTCACCATATAGCGTCGTCATGACGTCACAGCTCGCCAAAATTTGAGACGCCATTGGACGTCACATGATGACGTCACCACATAACGTCGCCGCTTGGTAACCGATCCCGGAGGCACTGCAAAACCACGTGAGGTGGAGAAAGCTTTCTGGGGAGTGACATCAATACAATCGACTGGGCAAAAAAAAAAAAAAGAGAGAGAGAGAGAGAAGATGGCTTTCGCCTTCGACTCAAGCAATTGCATAACGGACCGTGCGAGTTTTTCTGGTACTGTGGTGGCGTTCTTTTAACAATTTTAAAAGAACGAATTATCGCATACCGCTGGTTCGTTCTTGTTGAAGTCTCGCGGAGCGCGGGGAAAGGGGTGGGGCATGAAGTAGAAACTGTGTATTGAGTGAGGTTCAAAGGACGAATATGTCCATTTCGTGACCGAAATTCGAAAATTTGTGCTATGTTCGTTCTAGCATTAAACTATACATACCTAGAGCACAATGCTGCAGCTAGCCATTACAAGGGCTCAGAAGCAACTTATGCCAGTAACCCCGGACTTGCAGCACCGATTCATCGCGTGTGTATGAATACCTGTTTCGCGGATAAATATATTGCGTATTACACACATTTATCGTCCATGTGAAAACATTTGAGACATGTAATATAAATCATATTCATTGCGTCTGTTTTGGAAATCCACCGTAGATAACGTAAATGGACGAAGGCAACCACCCGGGCAGACATTCGTGCTCTTGCTTTGCTCTCCGTCTATGCTGAAAGGGTTATAATAATAATAATAATAATAATAATAATAATAATAATAATAATAATAATAATAATAATAATAATAATAATAATAATAATAATAGTTAGGGAGAGGAAATGACGCTTATTTCTGGAAAACGGTACTCGTGTTTTCCTGCGCCATCGTTGACAGCTGGGGTATACAAATGATCCGCGCGCTCTTACTGGCCTCCTACCGAACGCGTGCGAGGCATGAATAAACAGCTGGCTTTATTTTTATTCTTGGCTTACCCGCACTCTTCTTGCATGCATGCATGCATGCATGCATGGATAGGTGGGGGTACTACTACTTTTCAACGAACACAACCGACAGAGCTATAGCGTCATTACTTTCGGACTGCATGTTCGTTTTCCCATGCTGTCGCGCGCTCGCCCATTTCCTTTGATTTGTAGTTCTTCGCGGACGCCACCAATGCCTCGAATGTAATTTTCCGGACTCACCACTCGATGTTCACCTTTTTTTTTTCGTTGTGAGCATGCTCAATGCTTTGTTACAGTTGCCGGGTGTTGCCAGTGCGTTCTCCACGTCTGAACGCTTGACCGCAGACGCCCAATTTCGCTCTATAGCTCCTTGCATGAGCCCTTACACTGAAATTGATCATTTGTGCTGAGCCGTGCGCGCTGATGACAGTGCAGCACGCTGCTTTCCGTCCATTGGCTGGTGCAGCTTTGTTGCGTAGCCGCGTATTTATTTCTACAAATGACGGCTCCCGAAAGGTGTTGGTAAGTTCACTCGACCCGCAGATACACGTGTTATGAAATTGTATCACATGCTTTAGTTTCCTAACCTTTTCTTTGCTGCACGGTGCGAAGATTATCGATTCACTGCAGCTTGCGCAGCTCGGTAGCTTTGAGTAAATTTCGCCAAATTCGATGTAGATTGTGCAACTGTCCGGATTTTCACGCTGCTTTTTTTTTCTTCTTTTTCTCTTTTTCGCTCCGCTACCAGATCCTCGTTTCCGAAAACGTTCTAGTCCACTGGACGCATGGCTGGAATCGCTTCAGCACCATGCTATGGGGGCTGGAAATGTGTATCCCGCATACCGCCGGTGTAGCGTTATTGATTTATGATACCCGGGAATAGCTTTGCTCTTTCATCGCGTTCAGCGCTCAGAAAGCCCGTACGAAGCCATCAGCATCTTGCCATTAACTGCTGACCCGGAGGTCGCGGGTTCCATCACGACCACGGCGGTAGCATCTTAATGGAACCGAAACGCTAGAGGGCCGTGCGCTGTGCGATGTCAGTGCACGTTAAAAACGCCAGTCGAAAATTCAGGAACCCCACACAACGGCGTTGCTCGTAATCATATCGCAGTTTTGACAAGTAAAACCCCATATATTATTATTTATCTTGTCATTAAGACGTATGCCGAGCTGAATTCGTAATCGGTCGTACGAAAGTTCCGTAAACAAAACAAATGCCTGGCCTCCTGGTCGTTCCACTTACGCTGTGCCTGCTGTGTATACCAACACACTAAGCAGTCGCTTACCTGAGAATCTGCAAAGTGGTCGCGCTCACGCCTTATCTGCCGTCGTGCCATGAATATTCTGCTCGTCACTTTTAACGGAGAACCGGAATCGTTCGATAAAACTTCATAACGCTCAAATAGCTTTATTGTCGACCACAGCTACGGACCAGAATTTTTCAGTGCTCGCAGGGGCCAGCCATCTTTTGCCGTGGGGTGCTGCCGGTCAGGTGGAACTGATGACCACAACAAACGTCTGGCCTGTAATTATCGCATGGTTACCGTCAGTGTTGGCTCGCCATCTTACGCGACGTAACGAAACCCGATCCCTGTCCTGGCCGTGCCGATAGCTGGTTAAGTGGGGTCAAGGTTATCGCGTGAGCTTGCTCTAAACGCTGCTGCGATAGCAATGGAATCTGGTCTACAGAAGCCATAAAAATAGAGTGCCCCGCAGTATAGTCCTACAACATCGGCGTGAGCAGTACTTGAGATATAAACAGCGAAAGAGATAGCAGACCAGTAAAATAAGGGCACAGACGGGTCCTCTGTCATTCTGCGCTGTTTTCATTTCCCGTATGTATGCCGCATCAGGGGTACAGTGGTTGTGGTGCTCGGCTGCTGATCCGACGGTCGCGGGTTCAATCCCGGTATTGGAAGTCGCATTTTCGATGGAGGCGAAAGTGCTAGGGGCCTGTGTACTTAGATTTAGGTGTACTCTAACGAACCCTGCAGGCAGTCAAAATTTCCGAAGCCCTCCACTATACTGCGTGCCTCATAATCATACTGTGGTTTCGGCACGTAAAGCCCCAGATATTATGATTTCAAGTATGTCGTATATGCCAACTCGCCCAAGCATCCACTTTAGCAGCATGCGCGGGATATATCTATAAGCAAAGCCGCTTGTCTGTCGTCCTGACCCTTGTGTTTTATCTAAAGACGCAAATCCGTCGCCTTATCAATCGTATACGGATGCATTTAGAGAGGGAGCTAGATAGGTATTTTATGGTATTAAAGAAGCCTTTCAAGTCGAACGCATGCGCATGCACTATACCACTGTTCAGCAAAGGTGAAGCGGATCTTTCCTTATCGCGGCGTTCTAATGGCGTCCCAGCAGGCGACAGCGGTGGTCTCTCTCGATCGCTATTGCTTCGACCTTGACGATTTAACCAAGTAGGTCGACGCGGCGTAGCCTGACTTCACCCGACGACACGCAGAAGATTGCGCGACGAGGCTTGCGCGACGAAAGGACGCCGGCGCGCTGCTCCTCTTTTGAAAAATCCTCGCGCGCGCTCTCCTTGCTGCTGACAGCTTGATGAACTTCCTTGATTGTCCGTGCCGCTCGCCTAAAACCTTCTCGTCTCTATCAATTCACGTCTCGCACTCTCTCGTTATTAAATTAATGCCCCGAGGGCGTGACAGCGCTTCCAGTGCAACGAGAGAGAGATAATAATTTTGAAGGAGTACATCGGAGATGCTAGCCTGATTCATCGCCTGGCTCGCCACTCCACGTGTTGGGTGTCGACTGTGGTATGTACAATGATCACATATACACACAAATAACACGCACAGTTACACACACACGTGTACACAAAAATAGTTATTCGTAAAGTTTGGTTGAGTTGTGGAGTCCTAAAAAAAAAAACTCACATGATACCTTACGCATTCGCATAGGACGACTCGAAGGCGAAAGACATCTTCTTCTTTCTCTTCTCATTCGATGTATTCATCTTCCCCAGCTCCCCTCCGATAAGCTTTCTGCAACTAACGTGGTTTCGCACTGCCTCCGGGATCGGAAGCATTGCAAGCTTTCTTCACCTCATCTGGTTTTGCACTGCCTCCGTGATCGGCCGACCTTTGACCAATCAACGATATCGTCATGTGAAGTCCGGTTAAGTGACGTCATGACGACGTCACAAATTTTCGCGACCCGTAACGTCATGATGACGTCATATACTACGTCATTGCGTGATGGTTTTTTGCATCACTCGTGTTGACGCCGCCGACGCTCAATTTTTCGTGTTCGATGAGGCATCTAAGGCTTTCGCCTTAAAGCACCAACATCGCTTTTGTATGCGCATTACGCAGGCGCTTCTTTGCCAAGAGCCGAGAAGGTGCCGCAGCTCCAAACACAAGCCTCGTTGCAAATGTCGCGGCCGTGGCAAATGTAGTGCAGCCTTCGTGATGTGTCGTCGTAATGGGGTCCATCACATAGGATTGGTTTTATGTCTTCCCGAGTGTTACATGGCGGTGCACATTATCCGACTGTTTAATCTTCTGCGTAATTTTATAGGCAACGTCGAGTCTGAGCCGGTGAATGCATGTTTCATCTTGCCCGGTTAATCTTTGTGGCACATAAAATCAGCAGCTTAACGATGGCTGTTTTGCTTGCTCGTTCTCATGATGGCCTGCGCAAACAAGACACGGAACACAAGAAAGTATATACCCGACACAGGCGCGTTTCGTGTCTTGTTTGCGCTGGCCGTCATGAGTACGTCCCAGCTATAGCCCAAGATGCTATACATTGCTTCCTCGGTATTGTTCGCAGATGGGCTACACGCGCTTGCATTCACAACCGCCCCGCCACGGTGGTCTAGTGGTTGTGGCGCTCGACTGCTGACCCGAAGGTCGCGGGATCGAATCCCGGCCGTGGTGGCTGCATTTTCGATGGAGGCGAAAATGTTTGAGGCCCGTGTACTTAGATTTAGGTGCACGTTAAAGAACCCCAGGTGGTGGAAATTTCCGGAGCTTTCCACTACGGCGTGCCTAATAATCATATCGTGGTTTTGGGACGTTAAACCCCAGATATTATTATTACTGCATTCGTAACCTGTGTTTCGCTTGCAATCCTGGCCATATTCTTAAAGATAAAGCTCTACCGCAGCAAACTTATTTCTTTAGGCGGAACGTTAGGGCGGAGCACTGCAATTACAGCGTTCAAGCGGGCATCACACGTGCTACTTTTTTTTTCTTTTCGTATTTCGCGGGCATCGGCAGGAAGGAGGAAAACACTAATACTTACTAGAAACTTTGTAACTGAACATTTTCCGAACCGGCCTCCACCCTTCTAACTGGAATTTTCGGCTAGCTATGCGCCATAACACGTTACACTTACGGGCGCACGGACGAATGTACTGTTTTCCGAGCTAAGTACAGCCCCAGAATGCTTACGCATTAAAAACGTCGCGCAGATAGAAACTTCCTTCGCAAGACGCTCTGCGCACGCAGGAACAGCAGAAACTGAGCGTGTCCTGCCTGTATAGCTGATTAACGGACGCGCAAGTGCGCGCGCGACTTCGTTTATGGCTCTCCGCACTGCGACCACAAAGCCCGCTGTCGAGTGGTAAAAACGGGAGCGAAACGACGCGTGCTCGCAATTTAGTATCGCGTTCCCTACTCGCCACGCGCCAGGCAGCGAATTGGAGGAACCGTTCTGTGCCGCAGCACTGGCGCGAGATACTCAAAACGGCTCTCACACAGCAGACTTGCGCACGTAGCACGTGTATGCATGCGCGTACCGCCGTACCACGTACCGCCCCCCCCCCCCCCCTTTCTCCCATTTCTCTCTATACCATAAACGAGTCGGCAGCGATAAACTTCCTCAATCACTTTTCGCGAAGCATGCCACCTTTTATATGCGCGAGTGTGCGTGTAACTGCCGGTTGGTCTGCGTGGTACGTACGCGTGCTTCGTGTATACGTATGCAATCTACAGCTTTCCGCGAGTGCCTTATACATCGCGCCACTTTCGAACATTCCGCGGCTCGTCTTGGGCTTCTTACTGGCACTCCTCTCTCTCGTCTTCTTTCGCTGCCCCTCTACGCACTGTGTCTCGCTATCCTGCGGATTCTTCTTGGCGGCACTGGCAGCCGGGCTGTCGGTGCCGATGTAGCAGATTGCCCGTTGCCGTTCCCGCTGCGGCCGCCTGTGGTCGGCCTATTTAGGAAGGGACTTCAAGCGAGCGTACGCAAGCGCTTCGACAAGAGCCGCGCGTACCGCGTCTTCGTTATTCTTGCTGCACTTGCCAACGAAAGACATTAGCTCGCTCGGTGGCTGTATAGCTGTTCGCCTCTGCTGGGCCAGTTTGTCTTGCACCGCTCGCGTTCCTGGCTAATGACTTCGGCGTCTGTGCGCGTCCGTGTGGTCCAATGGACTGCGTGCGTGTGTGTGTTACGGAATGATGGAAATGGATGAAGACCGTATAGGAAGCTGCTTCTTCTATATATGGAAGTATGGCGCTTTAATTACGTGCCTGCCTGAAGCCATCGTTTGGTTCTCGGGGGTAATTGATATTGCAGGGATTGCGCCCTAACTATAGGACTCTCTCAGTGCGCGAGGCATGCCGATGTGCCTGTGGCGAAGCTTGTCAGCACATGGCTCTTCTCTTAGCTTTGCCGCCGCGGACTGGAGCTTCAGTCTGTCGGACTTGCGCAGCATGCGCGCGCAATTCTAAATAGCGCGCACCTCGTTCGCTTTCTTGTGTATCTTATGGGCGACGATTGCAGCTCTTATCTGTCAGCAGCAAAGGCGAGATATCGAACGGCTCCGTATGTCCGTAAGATTCGTTGATATTGTATTGTAATGTGAGGGACAGTATAGTTGCTGCAGAAGAGACCGCAGGTACCGTATAACTGTCTCGCGTGTGCGCCATACATACATACATACATACATACATACATACATACATACATACATGCATACATACATACATACATACATACAAACATACATACATACATAGTACATACATACATGCATACATACATACATACATAGTACATGCATACATGCATACATACACTAGCATACATCAGACATAAATACATAATACATACATAATACATACATACATACTACATACATACTACATACTACATAATACATACATACATAGGAAGACTAGAAGCGCCCACAGACCTCGCAGTTTCTGCAGGCTCCTCTTTCGAGATAGTGGCGTTGAGAGTAAAATTACAGTGCACGTATATGAAATGCTGGTGGCAGTCCCTCACTTCAGGAATTACCCATCGCTCCCCCTCCTCTGCGCACGCGTGCCCTCCGTTAGTGTGCCCGTCCACGCGTTTCCACGCGATGTCTGTTCGTCTCATCGCTTCCGAAGTACAGTTCCGGTTCCACTTCCTCGCTCTTCCGATCCCTGGACGGCTTTGTTCCGCAGGAGTGCGCGCTTCCATTCTTCGAAGCGTGGCGGCGAACGCTGCGACGCACGGGGAACGCGCCGCATCTCCGCAGAAGCGGATCTCGATCTTCTGAGTCGTTTTGCGTCGCATGCGATTCTCTCTTTTCCCTCTCTTTTCGCCAGCGTGGTTCGCCACTGCAGCGCTTGTTGTTTGCTGCCTCTTTACGCCGTGGCTCCCCCGTTTTGTCGCTCGCCTGTGCGCGTTTCCGGTTCGGGCGATAAGTGGGGAATATCGGGCAGTAGCAGAGGCGCGCTCCGATTTGCGCCAGTTCCGCAATGGCGGGAACTGTTATGGCCGGCCTTTCTAGCGCTTTCTCGCTCGTTCTCGCGTGAGATAGCGAGAGAGAGACCTTCAACGCCATTTATGGCGTCACAGACGCACGCACACACGCACGTCGTCTTCCCACCCGCTGTGCCTCCCCTTGTCCTATCGGGCTCTCATCGCCCCCCATCCGAAGGCCATCAGCGCTCGAGCGCGAAGCACCTCCAGGCACCACCACAATGGCGAGCGAAAGCGATTACCCCCCCGGACAGACGTTCGAGAATCGACGCCCTGGGGCCCCACATGGCACAAACGTAGGTTTGTAGCTTCGATAGCAGACGAATGTAGATTGTTTTATGTCGAGGTACCGAGTCACTTTGCGTCGACTGTGGCCCCTACCTTAGTAACTGAAAAGGTTGCTGTTCGAATCATGGCTTATGACGTAAAATCACCTGTGATACCGAGGACTTCCCGTTGGGAAATGGTGGTCTTTCGTCCGAGTTCTCTGAAATAGGTAACTTGAAATGACGTAACTGCTCAAGCTTGGCCCAGGACAACGATATCTTGTGAGGAATGACCTGATCACGTGCTGACGCTCAAAGAGAAGCTCGTGTTTCGCCGTGAGCTTGCATGCCAACCTTTACTTCATCATATTGGGTACTAATATCTTATGTGTCTTTTGTAAGAGCCCTGAAGATGTCTCGAGAGATGTCTTCCTCGCCGCGGAAACGCGCATCATTCTCTACGGCAAAGCACTGTGAACTAACCACGCCGCTGGACCCGTCCTATGGCATCGTCACCAGCATCATTAGCCTAACTACGCCCACTGCAGGGCAAAGGCAACTCCCATTTTCCGCCAATCAACCCGGTCCTGTGCTTTCTGCTTGCCACGTTATACCCGCAAACTTCTAATCTCATCCCACCTAACTTTCTGTCTCCCCCTCCCGCATTTGCCTTCTCTTGAATCCTGTTAGTTACTCTTATTCACCACGGTTATCTTGCCTACGCGTTACATACCCTGCACATGGCCATTTCTGACAGGTCCATGTCAGGCCTACGGCATCAGCAGAGTGTCAATGCTTCTGAACAAAATCAATGTTGCAACAGGTTTCTTCCTTTCGCACTGTTTCTGAACGACTGGGGGGAACCTGATCACATGCAAGCCGGCCATCTTGAACACTAAACCAAGGCCACTGCCCCAGAAGGGATGGCACTGAAACTGTAGA